>NC_134486.1:124990325-125290325 GCF_040206685.1 Ascaphus truei
AACCACCCGAGGCCCCTCAGACACCTGTGAGTCTGACCCGGGGCCCCCCAGGCACCCGCGGGCCTACCGTGGAGACCCCATTGTGGCCCACGGTGACCCGCAGAGACCACCTGGTAGACCACGGCGCCTGGCGGGGACCACCTGTAGGCCTCCAGACCCTGTTTGAAACATGGTGCTGTGCTACTGTGATGTCTACATCGCCAGGGCCACCGGGGACTCCCGTGGGCCTGGGGTATTAACCCTGTATGTAAAATAATAAATCATGTATTTATGGGGGGGCACAGGGGGTGGGTTATGTATTGAATAAATATAATGATGTTTATTGTGGGGCTGTGTATTGTTTTTCTTGTGGGTAATGGGGGTGGGGGAAGGGGGTATTGGCCCCAAGGGTATGTGCGTAGGCCTCCCGTGGGTGAGGGTGGTTTGGCCTCACGGGATGGGAAGTGGGGGAGGGTATTTTGGCCTCCCCAGTGGTGGGTGAGGGTGGCTTAACCCCATTATGACTGTAGCGGTTGATGACCGCTATGGTGATTAAGGGGTTAAGGGACATTACATTGGCTATTTTGATTGTTGTGTATGTTTTACAGCACCGGGGGGACATGGGCAGGATGAAGATGAGGATGAAGACGACCTTCATCGTGGGTGCCTGGAAAAGGTAAGTGTAATATGTATTTATTGTAATTTATGTGTATTTAAAATGGCAAATGCATTATTATCCATATGTGGGTAATAGTAATTTTGCCCATTACTGTATTGTATGTGTTAGGGGGTGTATTTATTTAGAAATATTGTTTAGTATTTTTGTAGGCACAACATTGGTACCGCAAGCCCGCGGGTACCCCGGGACTCCCGCAGGGATCCTGGGACGCCCGTGGGTCACCCCGGACTCCCGCAGGGACCCCAGAATTCCCGCAGGGACCCCCGCTTGGTGAGCCGGGGACCTCCGGACCCCCGCGGGGTCAGCCGGGGACACCCGCGCGACCCCAGGCCTCCTTCGGGGACACCCGCGGGGTCAGCCGGGGACACTCGCCGGCCTGTTGTATGGGTTTTGCGCATGGAAAAATGTAAACAAAGAAATTTTTCTAAGTCCAGCTTTTTTATCACCTGCCTTGAGCTGGCGATCTTTTTTGAACGCAACTTTCGCGTACGATAACTTTGCGTAGCTTAGTGAATCCCGGAGAAGGGCAGAATTGAACGCAAACAGGTTATCGTACGAGTAAAGTTGGACTTAGAAAAATTTCCAGGGAAAAGTCACTTTAAGAGCGCAAAGTGCCTGTTTGCGTGGCTTAATGAATCATGTTCGGCGGGAACATCACGTTCTAAGAGCACTTTGCGCTATTAAAACGACTTAACAGAGCTTAGTGAATAGCCCCCTAAGACTGTCATATAATCTACCCCACAGTCAATCTAATAAGTAAAACGGAGACTGAGTGTAGGGGTTAATACATTAAGTATGAATATAGCAATGGAGACTTGTAAGTGATCTACCCAGTCAGTCCATGCTTAAAGCAGGACTGAGTGTCAGAGCCTTTAAATATATATACGATCCAATACACTGCTGGCTATTTTGTTGAGCCTGAAGTTGCAGTATGTGGGGTAAGTTTTTCGTGCTTCCATAGAGCAGAACGGTAGAGTTGCGGTGCGATTTAGAGCAGCCTGAAATTATTAACCCCGATCAGACTCTGTTTAGGACGCTGTTCGAGATCACCTACTATTCTAGTGGGAGCGTTAAACAAATAATTGTTGCCCCCTAATCATATATCTCTTATAGCTATATACATATACAAGGGATCGTGATAGAGAGGGATTCATATCCCTCTAATGTTCTTTGTATGTATTGGTTCCGGAATTAATTAAGCTACTGGTGATAGTCGGAAGGGTCGGTTTGTATCTTCACTAATTGAATGATTGCCGCTATGTAGCCAATGCGGACTCTGTTTGAAGCACCAGAAAGAGTATCCTTAGTGGTTTTGTAGGTGATGAAAAATAGGACAAATCTATCACTAAAATGTAATACACCGAGTAGGGACTGGCACTTGTGTCCGCTGCACTGGTTTTCGAAAGTAGGCAGATAGAATAGCCCAGCATATCAACCCCCTGTGCCGTTGATTTCTCAGGCTACGAACTAAGATAGCCAACAAGCTTGGAAGCAAGAAGTGAATTGAAAGAATGGACTCAAGATCGAGTTTGTTGAGCTGCAGAAATCAAAACAGCCCAGACTTGTTCCAGTACCGATCTCTAAATGGAAACGTAAGTAATGATTGATATGAGTATAGTTTCAAATCAGCTTCCGGATAGGTAAAAAATATCCAGAAAATTAAGTCAGCAGAATAGTGGTATTTGGTAGCCCAGGTGACTTAAAAAGTTTAGCACAGATGCGCATGCGCGGCGGGCTGGAGATGGTGGTGTGAACACACAGCTCCATTACCCGTCGGCAGAATTATAAAATTAAAGCGGTAACAAACCAAACAGCTCGGTTGAAAAACACCACGCACGGAACCCCGATAACTCAGGGAACATATTGATCCCATCAGTGGAGCAATGGCAACACGGAGGCAGAAACCAAAGGCCAAGACAGATGTCCGGTCATACTTTGCTGGCGTGGGCAAAGCGGGAACCACGGATCACTCTGCAGTCTCAGACTCTGACTCGGCCCAGGAGGCAGAGGGTGCATCTGCGGGCCACACTAAAATCATTAAAAAGGAGATAGCAAGGCTCCTCACGGACCTAAAAACGTTTTTCAGAGGGGAAGTGGAAAGCCTCAGAAAAGACATTATACAGATAGGCACCCGCACCAGTGAGCTGGAGGACCGCATGGGGGACAGCCATCGGTTACATCAGGAGACAGGCACAAAATTGGGGGCTCTAGAGGCCAGGATCGCGGAATTGGAAGCCAGGCAGGAGGATATTGAAAACCGGGACCGGCGCAACAACCTGCGCGTGAGGGGGATACCGGAGGAAATCATGGATCCTGAGGCCCTGCTCAGCCGGTGGATGGCATCCCTGCTACCGGGGAAAACAGAGGCCGAACTAACGATGGACCGCTGCCACAGGGCTCTACGCTCAAAGCCTCTGCCGTCGAACCCCCCGCGGGATGTCATCCTCCGGCTGCACCACTTCAAAACGAAGGAGGAGGTGAGCAGAATCACAAGGGCCACCCCACATACTGTATAACGTTTGAAGGGATCACTTTAACTGTCTTTCAGGACATCTCCCCCCTTACCTTCGCCCGCCGACGAGCAGTGCTGCCTGTCACGAAGGAACTTAGAGACAGAGACATTAGGTACCGGTGGGCCTTCCCCTTTGCCCTGGTAGTGATTAGAAATGGCCGCTCCCACGTGTTGAGGCAACCCTCCGAAAGCGCGGCCTTCCTCATGAAACTAGGGATTAAGGGGGCGCCCAATACTCCTCGAGGGTCTGACACTGCTCAAGCAGAGAGGCAAGAGACGGCCTCTTCGAACGCGGAGCCCTGGGTGGAGGTGCCCTCATCGGCGAGGGATAAAAGGGCGGAGAGGGCGACGGGGGGTGACAGAATCAGCTAGAGCCTAGAGCGGCTAAACATCAAAAAGGGAAGAAAAAAAAAATACCCAGCAGTGGCACTATCTGCCCAAATCATCGTTCCCTTAATTCTCCGTTTTGTCCCAGTTATCGTTGACACCCATCCCAAGGAGTGACTTGATGGCGCCCCCCTGCAAATCCGGCCGGCAGAGAGAACAAAATCCTGTGAAATAAAGGCAGACCCATAAAATGGCCGTTCGATCATACCTGGGTCAGAAGAAGCAGAAGAGGCGCGGAACTTCAATGGCGGCGAGGAATTGGCGCGAAGGATCTGCTCCGCTGGGACGACCCGCCTCCTTTTCCGCCCTCTCTCGCCGAGAGACAGCCCACGAATGCGATCCTCTCGCCTGTCCTGGTGACGTCACCGGCAGAGTCTCGCGAGACATGACCGCTCTACGGGGCTCACGCGAGACTTGACAAGCTATCGGAGCCCGCGAGACCTCAGAGGCTGGAGTACCAATGCCCGCAGCCCCCGATGTGGAACTTCCTGACGGGGGAGCATGAGATCTGTCTCTGGGGGGATATAAGAGGGACAACAACGGAGGGGGAGCAGGCGATAAGGACCCCACATACAGAGGGAGAGCGCGAACGCAATGAGGATCCTGAGAGGGAGGGGGGGGGTTCGGGAGGGTACACTACCAGGCAGATATAGGAAGCTGGGTATTGCAAAGGAGTCTGCAAATAGAAATAGGAGGGGGCAGATAAGGTTCCAACGTTCCGGGTAGGCGATGTAGGGGTTAAGGGGGTGGGTTACCAGTTGGGGGGGGGAGGGTAGTTATAGAGATAGTTATAGATATAGATGAGTTTGGTAAGAGTTTAGAGCTGACAGGAACAGCTGCCGACAGGGGGGAGGAGGCACGTTGCCAACCCTACCCGCAGGCATGCGCTCCACAGACGACGTTGCGGGCCTAGCCCGCACCACCGTCAAAGTCCCGGGAACCCGTGGTCTGAAAGAGAGGCCATGGTGCTGGACCAGTGGGGAGGGGGGTCCAGAGGAAGAACATCCTACCCGGGCACTGAACCCGAGGTCCGGCTGGACCAACACGGTTCTGTATGTTGATATATGTTCTTTATGTTTTTCCCTAGTGTTTTCTTCCCTCCCTACCCCTGGTCTTCATGGCGAAGAAAAGAAGGAAGCCCTCCACCATCGACGGCGACGCACATCCCACCACACAGCAATATCCCTAGGTAGGCACGAGATCTGCTATTTACACAGCCACCCACCCCACACAAGTACATGGCGGTAACATTCCTATCGCAGAATGTTAAGGGATTCAATAGCCCGAATAAGAGGAAGGTTGCCTTTTCCGAATTTAAAGAGCTGATGTTATCTTCTTACAAGAGACTCACTTTAGTGTCCAAAACACCCCGAAATTTTTAGATTAGCATTATAGACAGGTATTTTTGTCCGCTGCCAAAGAAAAGAAAAAAGGAGTAGCAATATTATTCCACAACAGGGCCCCCTTTCAAGTGGAGAAAGTCAAACGGGATCCTGGAGGGAGGTACATTGTACTAGTGGGCCTCTTAAAACAGAGCAGATTGACACTGGCGAGCGTAAATGCCCCGGGCACAGGGGAACCTAGGTTCTTAGATGAGTTTTTTCAGACACTCCAGCGCTTTGCTGAGGGTCACGTTGTGCTTGCAGGGGACTTTAATAAAGTCATGGACCCAAGGGTAGACCGCTCCCCATTGCCTCAGAGTCAGAGGAGAGAGGGTAACGGGCCGATGCTAAAAGGACTAAGACAGATGAGCCTAATAGATATATAGAGAGAACAACATCAGGGAGACCGTGGATACACATTTTATTCCCATCCCCATGACAGATACAGCAGGATTGATCACTTCTTTGTGTCTGGTAGAATGGTCCCACAGATATCCGACACGCACATACATGACATAACATGGTCGGATCATGCGTCTGTAGAGCTGAGATGCGTGCAAATTAATCCGCCTAGGTCGGGAGCAAATTGGAGGCTAAACGAATCGCTGATTAAAATACCTGAAATCGCAAAACAAGTTAAGGGTGAAATCTCACAGTATTTCCAAACTAATCTTGGGTCAGTGTAGTCCCACACAACATTGTGGGAGGCTCACAAGGCCTTGATGAGAGGGATATTAATTGGCATAGCAGCTAGGAAAAAGAAACAGAAAGAGGCCAAAATGACCCAGCTTTATCAGAGGTTACACTAGCTCTCTACACTACATAGCCGTTCAGGTAGAGAGGAAACATTAAAGGAGTTGAAGGATGTTAGGATTGAGCTCAACCTCCTCCTTACATCCCGGGCTGAGAAAGATCTGAGTTGGACACAGAGGAAGTTCTTTGAGAAAGCTAATAAGCCAGACACCATGCTAGCCACCAGACTCCGAAATAGACAGCCAAATTTTAATATTAACTCTATTAGGACGGCAGAGGGGAAGGTCTCGTCAAATCCCAAAATTATTGTAGATGAGTTTAAAAAGTTCTACGCGCAGCTATATAATGGGGAGAAGGTGGTCCACAATGCCAGGACAAGCAGTAAACTGCGGAAATTCCTGGCAGGCGCAGAATTACCACAACTGGACAACTTAGAGCGAGAGGCACTTCAGGGCGACTTCACAGGGGAAGAACTGTTGGCAGTGGTCAAGGGTTTAAAACCCTCTAAAGCCCCAGGCCCAGACGGGTTCTCAAATTTATACTATAAAAAATTTATTGGAGTCCTCGCTCCACATATGCTTCGGTTATTTAACGGAGTGTTAGCTGGAGAGCCCTTCTCTGAACAGATGCTCCAGGCGTCGATCTCCTTGATTCATAAAGGGGACAAGGACCCCACAAATTGTCAAAGCTATCGGCCTATATCATTAATTAATACAGATGTTAAAATCTACTCTAAATTGCTGGCCAATCGTTTGAGTGTCATTCTGCCGAGGCTTATCTATCCCGACCAAGTTGGCTTCATTACAAACAGACAGGCGGCCGACAATACTAGACGGATTGTGGATATAATTGATTTCGTGGAAGCCAACGGGGTCCGGAGCGTGGTTTTAAGCTTAGATGCAGAGAAGGCCTTCGACAGGATTGACTGGCCATACCTGGAGTCCACACTTGGAGCGTTTGGATTTGGAGGCAAGTTCCAGAGGGCAATAAAAGCGCTGTACAACGCGCCTGCAGCTCGGGTGGTTCACCAGGGGTTTCCCTCAGAGCTGTTTCCAATTAAAAGTGGTACGAGACAAGGATGCCCGCTATCGCCCTTGTTGTTCGCCTTATGCATTGAACCACTAGCAGCCCAAATTCGTAACAACAAAGATATCACTGGAGTACAAATACACTCACAAGAACACAAAGTGGCTTTGTATGCAGACGATATTATTCTAACCCTGACGAAGCCGCTAATCTCGCTACCTAATCTGTTCGGGCTTCTAGAACAATTTAACCAGATCTCGGGGTTCAAGATTAATCAGACAAAATCAGAGGCCCTAAGTCTTAATGTTCCCCGAGAGATGGAGAAGCTGATTGAACTCAACTTTGAGTTTAAGTGGAGACCCTCCTCCATAAGATACCTAGGGGTGTATATCACAAAAAAGATAGGCTCCCTATATCAAGCAAATTACCCCAGTCTATTGAAAACTCTAAAAAAGGAATTACAAGACTGGGCAGCATATGGTATCTCATGGATAGGACGGATCTATAGCGTCAAGATGAACATCCTCCCCCGGATTTTATACCTGTTTCAGACTCTCCCGGTACCCGTGGTTCGGGCAGATATTATGGGACTCCAAAAAGCGATCTCGAAATTTATTTGGAAGGGGAAAAAACCACGGATAAACGCCAAAATGATGCAGCAGTCAAAGGAGGGGGGGGGTCTAGCTGTCCCGAGCATTATGTCCTATTACAAAGCGGCACAATTGTGCCAAATTACGCAGTGGCATGGGGACCCTGAGCTTAGGCGGTGTGTGGCACTAGAAAAGGAGATGTGTGCCCCTCTAGAGCTCGGGGACCTAATCTGGTACCCGAGAAAACGGGTAAAGGACATAAATAAAACACTATCCTCTGTGCTCAACTCGCTCTCGGTCTGGGAAGCATCTAAAAGTAGTCGCTCGCTGACCTCCAAACATACGCTTATGGCCCCCCTATATGGTAATACGGATTTTGCTCCCGGACTAGCGAACAAGAGTTTCCCATTGTGGCGCAAATCGGGGTTGAGAAGATTGAAGGATCTGGAGGGTAGTAACACAATTAAATCTTTCGAGCTTTTAAAGTCAGAAACGGATATCCCCAACACAGAATTTATTAGATACCTCCAGGTACGGGCATTTTACAACGCACATCCGGCGAGACCACCGCTAACAAAGTTTGAACAGCTCTGCGTGAGAGGTACAAACACGCAGGGACTGATTTCTACCTTATTCAGAGACGTGGTCGGTGCTGACAAGTCTGATACCGACAAACCCAGATTTATGGCCCAGTGGGAGTCGGATCTACAGTGCACATTAGAGGACGAGGACTGGACTGCGATTTTCAGAGCGGCAGCTAGTAGCTCCATCTGCACGACCTTGAAGGAGAACTCATATAAGGTAATGTTGCGCTGGTATCTCACCCCAGTTAGATTAGCTAAATTTGTCCCAGGCTCTTCCCCGCTCTGCCCTAGGCAGTGCGGGGAACGGGGGGACTTGGTGCACATGCTGTGGTCTTGTCCGAAAATAGTACCGATTTGGACTCAGATTAGAGATTGGCTACAGAGTCTCTTTTTGGGCCTCCAAATTACGCTTGACCCATGGGTGTTCCTACTAAGCAAACCCACAGAGGAGGTTTCGCGCTCGGGGAACAGATTAATAGCACATTTTGCAACGGCTATGACGTGCGAGACCGCAGCATTATGGAACCAGAACGCAATCCCATCACTAGCAAAGATCAGGAATAGAATTTGGTTCATATCCCGAATGGAAAAATTAACGAGCTTAATCAATGACTCCGGCGACAAATTCCAAAAAGTCTGGCTGCCCTGGTTGGCACAGACGGACATCCAAGGGGTGAACGATACCACAATTTGGCTGTAATTTAAAGGAAGTGAGTTCTCCTATGAGGGGTGCCCGGGAGTGAGACGAGCAGGACGGTCTGGACGTAGGGTTCCCCTAGGTAGCAATAATGTGGCAGAGGCAGTACAACTCCAGTCGAGAGGGTGGTGCCGTACCACTGAAGTGGCAGTCCGCCACTGGCGTCGGATGGAAGGACAATGGATGGAGATTCATCGCCTGACCCCCTCCACCCCCCTCCTCCTAGCTTATCTTAATACAACTCATTTTAGTGTAGAGACACTTGTAAGGTGGACTAGTAGTGTACGGGTCCCCGTCTCTGTCCGGATCAGTACCGGGTTGCAGTCGCAGAATGCGTACTGTTTACTGCTTAGATACAGAGCGAGCTTAATCAGCGGGAACTCGGACTGCATTCCACCATGAACAAAGTACAGCCGGCTCAAGAAAAACACGACGTATGTTTTGCCGTATTGGGTAATGGCGGGTTTATTTGTATTTGTAAATAATCAATCTTAACATTACTGTAGTGCACCATCAAGGGAGTTCTCTTTCTCCAAGTACCTGTACATCTGCATACTTTTCTGCTTGCTCAAATCCCCTGCTTGCCCTTAATTTTTTAACTCATAAAATATTTTCTAGTTTCCCTTTTTTTTATACTTAACTAGATAATTTGCAGCAATGCTTTAATATGGGATTTAGAGTGTAGTCAGATGACATTTTAGTTTAAATGCAAATATAGGCGTATCCATATTTGTAGACAAAATTAAGAAACACCCATAGCACCTCCATAAATCAAGAGCAAAATTAAATTATTCACCTTCACTTTCTTATCAAAAACAGTTTTGGGGATGTCATCGTAAAATAAATGTGTTGCTAAGACTCTTGGTGAAGATTCTTGTTTTAGTTTCTGAAAAACAAAAGAGTTGAGATCTAACAATGTGTCTTTTATTTTGTTAAAGGAGTGAGAAGCCGTGACATATAGTAAATGACAACAGAATCTGACACTGACACTGACTGGCACTGAGTTTGAAGCAGGGGAGCCTGGTTCAATTCCCGGTGTCGGCTCCTTGTGACCTTGGGCAAGTCACTTTATCTCCCTGTGCCTCAGTCACCAAAAACATAGATTGTAAGCTCCACGGGGCAGGGACTAGTGCCTGCAAAATGTCTCTGTAAAGCGCTACATAAAACTAGCAGCGCTATACAAAAACATGTTATTATTATTAGAAATTATTAAATATTTTGTGTGACGTGCAAAATACAAACATTCAAAGGTCATAGAAGAAACTTTTTTGTAGTCTTGAAATCTGTACAGTATACATTTACTCATGATATTCGTATTAATTCAATAAATGTTTTACTTTTGTAGCATATGGCTTTGGTCCCGCTGCGTGCGTGTTACTCGCCATCACCTGGTATCCTCCCGAGCAGGTCCCAGTCCCTCCTCCCTGCACGGCTCACTACACGCTGTGACGCATCAGCCACCAGGGGATGCAAGAGAATTGAGATCCCGAGCGGTGACGCGTCACGTGGTGTGGCTGTGAGCCAATCAGTGCCGGGTCTGGAGCTGTCAGAGCTTCGTGGGGGGCGGGGAAGTGTGTGTGTGTGTGTATATATATATATATATTGTGTGTTGTGTGTGTTTCTTACAGCCCCTCTCCACCTCCCTCATTTATTTTCACTTTTTGCTGCCCGGGTCCCCCCCCCCCCCCCGATCCCCGCGGCTGCTGCCCGCTCGGGCAGGGAAGTGGGAGCGGGGTCAGTCGGTTGTTTGGGCTTTGGAGCATGACTGGCACCATACTTGCCCGCTCTGGGCAGATTGAGCGTGTGGGGGGGGGGGGGGGGAAGCTGGGGAGAGACTGGCGCGCACAGGGAGAGACTGGCACTGCACTGGTGGTTCAGTGGTTAGCGCGTGGAGGTGTCCCCCAGCCCCCGATCCCCCCGGGGGAGCTGTGAAGGGGCCAGCTTGTTGGCGTGCGGGGCTCCCGCATGGCGCCGCCTCCCCCTCCTGCCCACGGTTGAAGGAGAGGGGTGCAAGGGTGTGCGAACAGCGTTTCCTCCCCCAACCCCACGTCCCGCTTTGGCCACGCCCCCCGCGCCAAAAAAAGCAACCGCAGATCGCGGTGCAGTAACTTTCACGTGCCGCCTGTTTGTAGTGCGGGCGCGCTGTCTTTGGCAGCGGAGCCGTAGCCTTAGTAGGTTGTTTTAATACTATATTTTACATATTTTTGAGATCAAGATGTTTTATATATCTCTAAGGTTGAGTAATCAATATCTAACCAGGAAACATTTAATACATTCATGATTCAGAACGTTTCATGGACTTTCCTGATGTTATTATGGTATTTTATTGAAAGGGATAACAACGGCATTATTTAATCAAACATTTATTTAATATGAAAATGTTCATGCACTGCTCACACTAAAATATAATTTGTAACAACATTATTTATTGAAGTCCCAAATTTGTTGTTTATGTAATGTTTTTTCATACATTTACTGTTTGTTACCATTATTGACATTTGTTTATTTATAGTTAAATGTGTCCTTAATGTAACTTTGAATCATGGATACATAGTATAATTATTTTACATCACTAACACAAAGCTGCCAACTAACTCCTGGTCAATTGTATGTTATTCATTTAGTTCTGTTTTGTATTCCCATTTCCTAGTCTGTTGGTACTGGAATGTAACAGAGTAAGATCTGAAGAAAGAAATCAATCTATATCACACTGTTGAGTTGCGTTGATGCAGTTGAGAGTTAAGTCCCATGTGAGGGAGTAAAGGGGTGAACCCCCTCACTCTGCCAGGATCCGACCACACCCTAGATGTCAGGTCTGCAAGGGTGTTTTCAGTCAATGAAGCATTAAATCATGGTATAAAAGATACGCAGATACTCCCTGTCAGTGTTCCAGAAGAAACAGGAGAGCAGAGAGACCAGCTGGGATTCACATGCCGCACCAACACAAAGCTCCAAGCCTGCAGCGACCCATGCTTCATGCTTGCAGTGAATTTGCCTGGTAACAGTGGGGACTCAGACCCCGCATCCCATACTTTTACAAGAGTGTTTTCACAGGACACCATAAGCTACAGAACCTGCAAGGAGACAGGTTCACGTTCCCAGTGGGATTGCCTGGGACAGCTGGGACTCATCCCATGTCCAAAGTAAGGCCATTTAAGACTGTTGTGCTCCACTGTGTATCTAAGTGCCCTGAGAAGCTGTTTTCCCTTGTCCATTAAATAAAAGGATATTTTGTGTTGCATTATGTGGTGTGTGGAGTCCTTACTGACCTAACCAGGAGGCCACCCTGTTATGCCATGGTAAATAAAACAATGACAGAATCAACTTGCCTACATTTACAGATAAGAACCTACTTTTGTGTCTTACAAACACTGTTATATCTGATCATTTACCAGTCAGGACAAATTAACACTTTAAAACAATTAAATTGTTGTATAAAAAAACTTCTACTTCCTTCCTCACTTTATAGACTATTTCTGTTATGATTAAATGTATTTTCCAATAACTAAATCCAATAATTCCTTAAAATGTAAGATTCCATTCAGTTATGATTATTATTTTTTGAAACCAAAATTACTATTGCAAAAAACAAAATAGTCTTATATCTGTATTGGAAACAAATAATTGTAGAAATTCTAGGAGGCCATTCACCTAATGTCACTGTCTATTCGTACTAATGAATTATTGTGCAATGTAATGATCCTATCATTTAATGAAACAATGCTATAAAAGTGCTTGTTTGATAGCAGTAATATTTACATTTTATACAAACCACAGATTTGCCAGGAGATCCAAATTCTAGCGTTGGAATAATTGCTGCTGGCTCTTTATCGTGAACAGAATATACCGTCTTGTAAGACAAGAAAATGTTTCCTTTGAAAAGTATTTTATTTTTATTTTCTGTATGATCATATCAGCAAGAGGTCAGACCTTAATGAGAAATGCAGTCAATGCAAAATGAGCTTTAATAACCCTTCTTTGAGCTTCGTGGATAACCCTTTAGTGTTGACATATTTAGTTAATAACAAACAGATGTACTGTAGCAGGCGTTACTCCTCCCATTATCGCACAATATAGTGTTACTATAAAACACAATTTCTTACAGCTCCATTCAAACATAAAGGAGCGGTGAGCAATAACAGTGTGTGATTTTTCATATGCCGTTTATGACTGTGCAATATTAGGCACATTACCATCTGCTAAATTGGCTATTAGTGTCGTTAAATTGTTTGTATAAGCTATTAATGTTTCAAAAAGAAACATTGATAAATATGGGAAGTGGGAACCTTTCGGATGTACTAATGTGCCAAAATTAACAGATTTGCTTAATAAGTTTATTAAAATGGAAACTACTGCAGAAAAAAACAATAATAATGCAAAAAAAAAAAAAAAGACTCATTGGTAAATGGGCTTAGAGATTATCTTCCTTGTGATTTTATTATTTGTTCTCCAGGAGATTGCTACTAGCAGCAGCTAGTGAGCGCAGGCAACCTCCCGGAGAACAACCATATGACTGATAGCACTCAATTCGACCATGCACTTGCAGTCACAATATGGCTCCTATTCACTGAAGCATGCTAAGCTTTAGTACGACCTAACTGCCATTCAAATAAATGGGAGTTAGGATGTGCTAAAGCTTAGCACCCCTTAGTGAATATGTACATATGCCATCTTGATTTCAGATAGGAGGTTGATCATGGAGGATACGCAGAAGAAAGAAAACAAGCCCCTATTGGGTGCACTCAGTACTAGTAGGGTCTGAAAGGAGTGAGAGATGTAAAACCTAACTTTTAATAACTGTAATAATAAAGGGGATAGGGAAGGAGCTAGATAATAAACACAACAAACAATAAAAAGATAGCAGAGGTCAGTGTGTCAAAACGAGTAAAATGGACTCATAAGTCCAGATGACCAATGTTCAGCAAAGTATCTGTATCAGGAATAATAGAATAATGAGGGTAAATCAAGCTGTGAAATAGTCAGCGTGTACTGAATATTAAAATATTAAACCCTCTGTAGCAAGATGTGACCATTAATAATCAAGGGGTCACTGTCTAAAAGTGGAGCTGGGTCTCTATCTGTGTCCTTATCCCAGAGGGTTGTCTGAACTGGGTCTAGCAAGCTCCAAAGTGCTCTTGTATGTAGGGAGGAGTCCGAGTTCTATATGTAGAGTGTGAATTGGTACAGTGTGATTGCCCAGTGTAGTTTCCAGGTTAGGTTGGTACTCATACTCTAAGCACTGTCGGCGTAGAGGTCTGTGAAGTGGACCAAGACCTGTGCCGTGCTCATGGGTATCTGGGAGCTGTGTAAGAAAGATAAATGCTGGGTCCCTCGAGAACAGTTTTAATTACGGAAGGTCCGGCAAACCCAGGGAACCCCAGAGCTTTCCGTGATGTTAACGTGGTTTTCAACCTTTTTTGGTCAAGGAACCCTATGAAATTCTGAGGAACCCCAACGCGCTCTAACAGTGAGTTTGAGGTCAGATGCATTGGAAATTCTTCTGTATTTTGGTGCAATTTTAAAATAATCTTAAAATCACAGGGAACACTTTAGGGATGCCCGGGGAGCCCTAGGGTTCCTTGGAACCCTGGTTGAAAAACACTGTGATAGGAGGTTGATCATCAAAGACACAGTTTCAGTAACTGCTAGTTAGATTAGGATCCCAAAGCCTCAAATGTCTCAAGACTGCATTAAACTCTGGGGTATAACACTCCTTTGTAAGGGAAAAGCAGCTTGTCTAGCGACATCCCCTCAGCAGCTGAAGCCGCTTCCTGCAACTGTTGCATGATTTTCACTCCTGTTTGTCATTTTATTTCACTCTGGCTGGAAAAGCTTTTGAGAACAGTTTGGTCTGTGTTTGGACTCTACATACACTTTCCTCTTTTATAAAAAAAACTGGGCGGGGAACAATGGACAGTAAAGCTTCTCACATTTCGTGATAATCCCACACCTTTGGCAGCAATGACAAAATTCTCGAAATGATTGCTAAATAAAGAGTTCAGAAAGAGGTTTAAGCCTGGGACTTTGCTGCTGGGCTGCCTCCTGCACTGTTCCACACTGGGACTCTCTGATGCCAACGCGCACTGGAAGTGCGTGCCTCAACTTCCCACGAGTGCTGACATCACAGAGCAGCCCAGTATAGGACAGTGAGAAGGCAGCCCAGCAGCTGGGGAGATGCCGGGTGACAAATAGAGGCCCAACCAGCCCCGGCCTACCCGCCACCCCCCCCCAACACACAGTGAAAGAGGCAGCAGCTGGGCAGCGGCAACCACCCTCACCCTATCCCCCAGCCACCGTCTGAAAATCCAGCAGCACCCAAAGCCACAGGCAGCAGCCCCCCCAGCTCCCGACAGCACCAGCCTCCCCCCCCCCCAGCCACCAGCAGGACAAGCCCCCCCCCAGCCCCTACAGCACCAGCCTCCCCCCCCCCCAGCCAACGGCAGCACCAGCCCCCATCCCAGCACACAGTCATGAGGTAGCAACCCCCCCCCTCCCAGCCACCAGCAGCACTCCTTCCCCACAGCCACTGGCAGCACATTTGGGGTAAAGAAGCATCAACCCAGGAAGCTCAGGGGAGAGCCAGGCCCAAAGTGTCCTGCCCCTGACCCTAGGCTCTTGGACATTAACCCTCTGACTTCTGTCACCCCGAACTCAGCAAGTATATCGTTAACCCTTTTCTCACCAGGCCCGGCAACGCATCTTACCACACTCCGGGCACACCCTCACTGCTGTGGGTGCGTGTTATACCCTTACCCACAACAGTACTGGGGACTGGCCAGGTCTGCGGGCATACAGGCGTTACATTATGCTGAGCCCAACAAACGCAGACCCCCCTGAGGTGGGCCAAGGTGTCACTATGGTCACTGGCAATTTTTAAGCGACCAAGTTACCGCTGTGGCGCAAAAACTTTCTACTCTCTCCCTGCGGGACTCTCCAGCTGTACCGTCCCCTCTAACCCCACTACCTATGGGTAATTTGGAACCACGTATTCCACCTCCTAATCGATTTGCCGGAGACCCCCTTACTTGCCAGGGTTTCTTGAACCAGTGTGACGTCCAGTTCGAGATGTCCCCATCTAGTTTTCCCTCAGTTCGTTCGAAGGTGGCCTACGTCTATGCCCTGCTCACTGGTGACGCCCTCGTCTGGGCTTCTCCCCCCTGGGAACACCGAGCAGACCTAACCCAAGATTACCCCAAGTTCCGGCGAGAATTTCAGCTGGTCTTCGACACACCAGCACGTTGGGAGACTGCCACTTCTAACTTGTTTCATCTTTCCCAGGGTCGCAGGCCGGCTGCAAGATACGTGGTGGAGTTCCGCACCATGTCTGCGGAAACCCAGTGGAACAATGAGGCTCTCGCCGCGGCTTACTGGCAGGGTTTGTCTGAATCCCTCAAGGATGACTTCGCAGCTCATGTTCGTCCTTCATCTCTAGAGGAACTCATTGCCCTCAGCATCCGGATGGATCAGCGCATTCAAGAGCGACGCCACGAGCGCCAGCTCCCTCATTTACCGTCTCCCTTGCCTGTTTCCCCTAGGTCTCCTCTCTCGACTCTTCCTGCGTTGGACGCCCCCGAACCGATGCAAATCGGTAGCCAACAGCTTCGGGCTGCGGAGAGAACACGACGCCGAAACTGCATTTAATACGCGTTCAGGTCATTATGAATACCTAGTGATGCCGTTCGGCCTCTGCAATGCTCCTGCCGTCTTCCAAGAATTTATGAATGATATCTTCCGGGACATTCTGGGAATTTTCGTCATCGTATATCTAGACGATATCCTCATATTCTCCAAGAACCTGGAAGAACACATTCGTCACACCAAGGTGGTCCTCTCACGTCTCCGTGCTAATCGCCTCTACGTGAAGATGGAGAAATGTCTCTTCCACGAATCTTCCACAGACTTCCTTGGCTATATAATCTCCAATAAGGGTTTCACAATGGATCCTGAGAAATTGAAGTCTGTTTTGGATTCACTGCTGCCGAATTCCCTAAAAGCCGTTCAACGTTTCCTTGGTTTCTCTAACTACTATCGAAAATTCATCCGTAATTTCTCCACTATCGCATTACCCATTACGGCTTTGACCAAAAAAGGTGCTGATCCCACAGCATGGTTTTCCAAAGCCATCAAAGCCTTCGAGTTCCTCAAAAGGGCTTTTGTCTCCGCCCCCATCCTTCGGCATCCGGAAACAGCGCTACCTTTCACCCTGGAGGTAAACGCTTCTGACGTGAGAGCTAGGGCAGTACTCTCACAAAGATCCTCTCCACAAGAAAAACTCTACCCATGTGGATTCTTTTCCAGGAAATTCTCTTCTGCCGAGAGAAATTATGATGTCGGGAACCGTGAACTTTTGGCTATCAAATTAGCTCTGCAGGAATGGAGACATCTTCTCGAGGATACCAAAGAGCCAGTAGCCATTCTCATCGATCACAAAAACTTATTATATATTGAGGGGGCTCGTCGTCTTGGATCCCGCCAAGCACGTTGGGCATTGTTTTTCTCTCATTTTAATTACATGATCTCTTATATTCCCGGTACTAAGAATATCAAGGCCGATGCTCTTTCTCGACAATTCTCTATGGAGGAAGGATCTAACGAATCTTCTGAGATGATCCTTCCCGCAAAACATATCATTCTGCCAATAATTTTGATATCCTGGATGAAATCAATAAAGCTCAGGCTCATATTCCTAGGAGAGTTAAGGTGCCAGAAGGACGTCTGTACGCGGCTCCACGTTTTCGCCACAAGATCCTTGAATGGGGGCATTCTTCTAGATCTGCGGGGCATCCAAGCTTCAAGAGAACAGTGGACCTTATTAAACGGACTTTTTGGTGGCCCAAAATGAACAAGGACACTTTTGATTTCACCAGAGCTTGTCCAGTCTGTGCTCAGAGCAAGTCCGCCTGACACAAACCTTCTGGTCTTCTCCTGCCTCTTCCTATTCCGTAATGGCCCTGGAAGCATATTTCCATGGACTTTATTGTGGAACTTCCAAATTCTCACGGCATGAATACGATCCTCGTGGTAGTGGACAGGTTTTCTAAGCACACACACTTTATACCCCTCAAGGGTCTTCCCAATTCAGCTACCTTGGCTGACATTTTTTCTAAAGAAATTTTCAGGTTACACGGCATGCCATTTTTCATTGTTTCTGACAGAGGTACTCAATTTATCTCTAAATTTTGGCGAGCGTTCTCGCAAAGACTTGGCATTTCCCTTCTCTTCTCCTCGGGTTACCATCCGCAAACCAACGGCAGACGGAAAGAATGAATCAGACCTTGGAGCAATATCTCAGATGCTTTTTATCAGAATCTCAAGACAATTGAGTGGACCTATTACTCTGGGCTGAGTTCGCTATTAATTCGCTGAAGAATGAGTCCACGCAAGAGTCGCCTTTTTTCATTAACTATGGGTACCATCCCAGCAGTCTTCCCCTCTCCTCCCTCCCCTCAGGTGTTCCTGCAGCGGATACTCACATCTCCAATCTACAGAATTCTTGGAAAAAGATTCAAAGAGCGTTGCAAGGGTCCATCCAAAAAGAAAAGACGCAAGCAGATCGGCGACGTCAGGTGGGCCCAGTATACAAACCTGGAGACAGAGTTGGCTTTCCTCAAGAAATATCAAACTCAAAACTCCTTCCCAGAAGCTGGCTCCTAGATTTTTGGGTTCCTTCAAGGTCCTCGAACGGATGAACCCGGTAGCATATCAATTTTCGCTTCCTCCTACCATGAAGATACCCTCTGTGTTTCACGTATCCCTCCTGAAACACTTTGTCCAAAATGTACACTTTCCGGACCGTCCTCGGAGACCTAATCCCATCACAATACAAGGACAACAGGAATACGAAGTCCAGTCCATTCTTGATTCACGTTGGTCCAGGGGCAGACTCCAATTCCTCGTTCATTGGAAGGGATATGGCCCAGAGGAACGCTCATGGGTACCTTGTCATCATATCCATGCTCCAGCTCTTCTCAAACAATTTAGACAGAAATTTCCTCACAAACCTTGGGAGGATCGTCCGGAGTCCGATCCTCAAGGGGGGGTACTGTAATGGATCAGGGGACTCGCGCCTCTCAGCGGGTCCCCGTCACCTCTGGCCCCACGGCGGCTCCCTGTCCCGTTTCCCCGCTCCCTCAACATCCTACCTCTCTCACGCCGAGCCGTTCCTCCGCGGCGCACGCCGCATCTGCATTCACGCGATTGGGGCATGCGATCGGCAGCCTTACAGAAGGCGCGCACACCCGATCCTCTTACCTGCCCTCTCGTGCTGCTGGCACCTCCCCCCATCAGCTGCAGGCTATTACCAGGTATCATTCTCCTGTCTCCCTTCCTGATCACCTGGACCTATCACTGCAAGCTCTCAGCCAAGCCTCCGCTCCACCCCTTGCTACCATTGGTCCTCCTTCCCTTATAACCCCAGTCTGCCCTCTCCGTCGTCGCTCAGCATAGCTTCTCTGTGGCTCCTGTGTGCAGTGACTTTGCCAAGCTCTCTGTTTCAGCTCCTTGTTCCTGTTCCTGCCTCTGTTTGGATTCCCTTGGATTGATCTCGGCTCGGCTTGACTACGTGTACCTCTTTACCCCTGGACTCTGCTTTGGACCTCACTATGCTGCTTTCTCCTGCTCCTGACCCTAGGCTCTTGGACATTAACTCTCCGACTTCTGTCACCCCAGACTCAGCAAGTATATCGTTAACCCTTTTCTCACCAGTCTGGCAACGCATCTTACCACCCTCCGGGCACAGGCAAGGCAACCGGCATCGATTTCAAGCCTGAAAAGCCTGCCCGCCAGAGACTAAGTCCCGACTTTTGGGACCAAGTTCTCAGAAACTAATGTAGTGATCGCAGCTGGGATTTCATGCCGATTTGAGTTCCAGGAGATTCATGCTGACTCGGGGTCAGTAGGGACCAAGTTCTTAGAAACGAACGTAGCGGTTATGGCTGGGATTTCATGCCGATTTGAGTTCCAGGAAATTCCGAGCTAATACCCGGTCAGTTTAAAACTCTCCCATAGAGTTCCCTGCACCTAGGAAGTCTAGTTTTCAACCCCAGACCCCCAGTAATTGTGCCTTTTTGTCTGTATTTTGTGTTTCACTGTGTGTATGCGAATTTATGCCGAATAAATTACAATTTTTTTCACTATCTTGTTTTGCTCAATGAATGATCCTGGTAAAAAGGTGTAAATAACCTGGTCTCTGTGACAATTTGTACAAACTATTTTGAACAGAAAAACAATGAAAAACAAAATAAAGTATTGTGAGATGCATTTTATTTCCCCATATACTTTAATGAGAGTTAGGGAAAGGAAAAAATAAGTTTGTCGTACAGTATGTTAATGCTTATACAGTATATACCTGTTAGCGTGTGTACAGTATATGTATGTATTTGTGGCGGTGTAATATTCATGCACGTGCTGCGGGTCTCCGAATATTTTGGACAAATAATTTTTTTTAGAAAATGTCTCTTCTTCCTTGAAAGGTTGCACACCCCTGCTCTAGTGTATATTAAAATAAATTGGAATGCTGAACCAAGACTGACAAAACATGAACAAATAGAACACTAATAAACTTTATAAGAACACAAAAAAGCATTCTGCATATTTATCTGTGTATCGTGGAATACAACCGGGCCTATGTCTACAATGTAGAAATTGGATACTAGAAAACACTGATACATAGTTGCAAATGTATGGAGATCAGATAATCACCGTAATTGTAATATGTAAGCTGCAGTTTTCTGAGTAAGTAACCAGAGGATTTACTGAATGCAATAGATTAAAATAGAAAAAAAAAAGTTGCATTACAGATAGTGCCTTTTTTGTTTAAAAATATTTTTCTGTAGAGTGTTAAGTTCCGCATAGGGCTCTTGCTGCAGTTTCAACTGATGAAAAAGTATAAGTCAGAATCTGGTGTGTATTAGAGCCTAGTAAGGAACCTGCTGACAAGGGGCGCATATCAGGTGTTTATCACACCATGTAACTTCAAATAGAATGTGCAGTCTGCTCTCAGCAGCTCCCAGCTCTCTCTTCGGCATCAGTTCTGCCTGCTCATATTAGCTGGACATCCCCATTAACAAAATGGGAACATCAGGTGTAACCAAAGCCGTCTTAACAGCATTATAGGCCCCCGGGCAAAGCAGTGCACTGGGCCCTGCCTACACAACCACCCACAGGAATAAAAGTGTAAATTATCGATAACATAAACTTATATTTATTGGTACCTCCAACAAAATCAGTGTTTTGACATTAAAAAAAACATGCTGTACAGCAAAGATTAATCAATACAAACGTTTGGACAATATACTGTAACATGAGCCTGGACCTTGAAAAACAAAATTTACTATGAATTATTTATTATTGATCAAGGTTTTCAACACAAACATTTGCAATTAAAACGGCAACATTTCTCTCGCGAATGCAGACATGCCAACTCTCCGCTACAAGTCGTAATTTTTCTCCTTCTACCGAGTTAGCGGGAGATTTGAATGTTGAGGCGGGTGATTGGAAAATTAGTGTTAAATTCTGGTTTGTGCATAGATTAGCATGGGGCCCCTATGCTCGTGGGGCCCCGGGCAACTGCCCAGCGTGCCCATGCATTAAGACGGCACTGGGTGTAACAAGGGGTGGAGTCCGGCTTGGCTCTTGAGCAATTTGAGTAGGACAATGCTTCAGCTTTGGAGTAAGTATCCCCCCAGGACATCTCACCCCAAATACCTTAGCACTCCATCTGGGCTGCACAAAGGCCATCCCTCTGACTTATTGTGGGCCTATCACTCAGCTATGTGTTGCTAGTTCGGCTACATATATAACATGCCAGAAGCACAGATGTCCCTTAATCCTCCTCAATTCCCCAATAAAGGGCACAGAATAAGTATAATTGGCAACACCCCCCCAAAAACATACATAACTTGAGGCTTTGAAGCTGTGAATGTCTGAGGTCTTTTCCTAAAATAGTGTATGAAAGAGAGAAGCAGGGGAAGCTCAACTCATGAGACAAGGTGAATATTTGTGTTAGCATTGGACCAACCCTTTAGGGATTACCTTGGTGAGGATGGTGTGGTTAACATTTTTTGGCCAAAATATGTAACTAAAAACCCCTCTTTTGAAGAAAGAAATATGAATTGGTTAATTATGTTTGAAATTTGTTTTTTTTTATGTGAAAAAAAAAAAAGAAACACCTGGAGATGTGCGCTGGTATTGTTTTACTCGCTTATCTAGTATCACAGCTTTTTCACTGAGAGTTTATATACCCACATCTTCTGTGTTAATCCCTAGCACAGACAGGTTTTCTCTGTTTGTACAACCATCATATACTAAAGATTGTCTGTCAAGTATACAGTTTTGAATTAGTAACAGGGTCAGTTCCACGACTTTAAACAATTTTATGGCTAATTTCGATCATTTGTATTAGTAGGACTATGTACACTATTAAGCACTGCAACACTTAGCAGAAAGGCAAAGATGCATAAAGGACAACAGGTTATTCATTAGAATTGGGTGAAGGAGGATGAAGGACATGAGTTCATGTTGCACTGGGGTACTTGTCATTCTTAATCTATCCCAATGTGCAGTATAAGTAACCCACAATGCAAAATAGCTCGGTATGGTGGTATCTTTATGTAAAATAAATGAAGGTAGCAGTGATATATTCTTTTATTTGAAGACATGTTTTTAGTAATTACTTCTAAAATGTGCAGTATTTATTATAGTTCAACTTCTCTCCCAGCTTTGTTCCTGCTAGACACTGTTCAAACTTGGCATCCATCTCTTGGCTCTGAGCTTCATTAAAAAGGCTGCTCCAGTCCCCTACGTCTCCTTTCAAAAGAGAAAACGAGTTAGCGTTCTGCCTTTACATACATACAGTATATTATTTAGAAGTTATGGACTTTATTTTCTTCCATATGATTGTGATTCAAATATTCATTTGTATCTTTTACCTTTGAGCATTTTCTGATCTACTTATGCATTGAGGACACAACAATTGGTACACAAAACATATTATATCAATTTTGTGCTTTTACATTTGGGCAAATTGTTTTTTTAATCAGGGAAAGAATTTATTGGCTCATTAAATCTGCTTGTATCAATATGACCGTTTTTATATTTGTGAGTTTTTATCACAGTCTGCATTTATTAATTTTCTATAGTGGCTGTGGATAGGAGGAAGAAACCACCCATATACGGAAGTAACAGAAGTTATTTAACAATAGTGCTATTAAAAACAATGTTTAGAGAGAACGCGTTATTTAAGACGTTGTTTTGTGCGTTCCCTCAGTAATAACATCTGCTACATCTGTACCGATTGCAAGTGACTTCATTACTGTGTTAACAAGACTGAGTTACTTTCCAAATAGATTTTTTTATTGTGCTGTCTAAAACTACATTAAATAATATACCGTACAACAAAGATTTGAAACAAAAAAGAGAGTCACACAGTATTTACATTTCAATTCTTAAAAGGATACTAGACATTCATATTGGTAAACATAAACTAACATAATTAGACAATTAATTGCGTTAATCCAACTAAAAACTATTTAGAATACAATTATATTTAAAAAAAAATATTAATTACATGACCCCCTCCTAGATAAATCCTTAGTGAGTAACACAAGATCTAATAGGAATTTACGTAGCTCAGAGTTTCCAAATGTTTTGCAAATCCCGCTATATCTCAGATGCCTGGAGAATAAAAAACGTGATTACATGAGACTACTCCTTTTACTCGTAAGTACATCATACGTTACATACTCCAGATTGGATTGATAAGGATGATAAGGTGCTCTGTGTTTAGCTGAGTACTCCCACTCTACACGTTTTGCCTAACGAGGAGACGCTCCTGACGAAGCCGTGACCCTCGTTATGTGAAACGCGTAGAGTGGGAGTACTAAACTAAACACAGAGCACCGGGTAGATGCGCTCCTGACTGCCAGCTGACCACCAAAGCCATCCCGGAAGTGATGTGTATCCATGAGGACGCGACGGAGCTGAGACCGCTAAAACTATCAGTGGGGAGGCTCCGGACCGTGGAGGGTTCCCGAGAGTGACTGGGCATCTGAAAGGAGGTGATTGTGGTGAGCAGCAGTATCCAGTGGCGCTTGCCAACACACATGACAGTGTTACGTGTCTTTCTAATTTTGCATTATTGTAAGTGCAATTTTTTATTTTATTAATATAATTTTTTTTGTCGTATTGATCTATGGATATTTTTCCTTTATACTGCTGAGGTTCATCTCTCCTGGTACCCCTGTGTGATGACACTTTCATCCGATGCACACCCTGACCTGGTATAAAGACACAGTATTGCCACAGTTGTGGAGTCGCTTTAATACTTTTTGACAAGAGCCAAAATTCAAGTTGTTACACCATTTATTGCACTATCATCTGCACTTACATTTGTTTGTGGTGTTTTTCTCTTATATGCTTCCCCTGGACTGCGAAAATATAGTTCTACTTCTTGGGACCGGTGAAGACAGGCCCTACCAGAGTGTTTTTGAGCAGGGAGTGACAACTTTATATATTACACTCATTTTATATGCACATTCATTTTTCACATTATTTTATTGTATTCACTTCTCTGTCACTTTAAGAATAGTGAGCACATTTTGTGTAAAGCGCCTTTGAGATCACTTTCACGTATCTGGATTTGAGATACATGCACATTCTTATACAATTTAAGCAAAATCCATCCTTTTTTGGTGAATCTGACGTTCCCGGCGGGTCTTGATATAAAAGTATTTTTACACTAGAAGAAGGCATGCTTATATTTAGTTTGTGACATTAGCGATAAGAGATCATTTAGCTCAATATGAAACCAGTTTTCATTCCTGAATTCTGAATTTTTTGAGTTTCTGCAACCAGTGACACTTTATATCCAAGCTTAAGCCCCAAGAGGATATTACCCAGTTTGAACGAATATCTAGGGAGGGTGAACCAGGAAAAGGTGTCACTTCAACCCTTTATAGAATGTTAGTAATTGAGGTGGGAGAAAGCAAAATAATCACATATGTTAGCATGGGGGAGGGAGAGTTGGGATTAACCGGAGACGTAGAGGACTAGGGCGATATATGGGAGGCAATAGTCAAGGTATCTACTGTATATGTATGGTAGCTAAAGAAAATGTGTATAAAATAATATACGAATGTTATTACACATCGACCAAACTACATAAAATATTCCCATCGGTATCACTACTACGCTGGAGGAATTGTGGACAAAAGGGGAACGATGTTGCACATATGGTGGTCATGTAAAAAATGTACACATCTATGGAATGGAGTCATAATCTGGGAATAACCATACCCAGGGATCCTAGGTTGATAATTTTTGGACAACCTATCCCAGATGTATATAATTGTGAGATAAAGTTAATAACCAAGATACTCTTGGCAACCAGATGCTTAATTGCATGGAAAGCTCCCAAACCCCCCTCTCTAGCATCTGTTAAAAAGCAAAATAAGGGAAATCCTGATCATGGAGAAGCTTACAGCCTACTGTAACTCAATGACACGGTCGGTAAGTTATAGAAAATCTGGTCACCATGGTTTACAGTATACTGTATATATGCTAGAAACTCAGGCGAGACTGCCCCTTGACATTATTATAAAGAAAATTAGATAAATTGTTGAATGTGTGACTGAACCGCCCCCCCCCCCTTTCCAATGCCCCCCCTTATTTTTTCCTTTTCTTCTCTACAGTAATTCAAAGAGACAAGGTAAGGATCTCGGTATTGAACAGATGTCTGCAACATCATGTATATTGCCTCGGTAACACAATGTATAAACCCTACACCCTCTCCCCTTATGATTATGTACCATATCCCCATCCTTCCTTGATTTGATAAATCGTTAATAAAATATAAGACAGAAATGCCCAATGCTACATCCAATGTGACAAAATACATACTGCATTTGGGGATCTTGAGCTTGCTGGGATATTGTGTGTTTGTTAATAAAATATGTTTAAATCAAAAATAAAGAAATTATAATTAACCAGTTCTTTACAAACTTCTGGAAGTCTATATGCCAGATGTGTGGAATAATTTTGAATTAACCCAAGGAGTGCCCCAGAACGTAACTACTACGTCATAGAATCTGGCACTCCAGGGCCCCATGATGTAGCTGCTGTGTATAAAAAAAGCCTGCTGGCTTTAATAAGCTGAAATCGCATCCTGCACTCTGACGCGTTCCACACTGATGAGGAACGGAAGGGGGAGTAACTCCTCCCTTTCCGAAATCAGTGACAAATCATAGTAGATCGCGACGGTTGGAGGGGTTATGGCACTCTGGTTCCTCAGCCCCTCTGGCACTCAACGAGTTAATATAAAAAGGGTATTTATTAACATCCAACACTAGACAACGCAAAAACTGGTCTCATCTACTGTAAATTAGTTTGTATTTGTTTTCCCATTACTTACCTTTCCGGAAAAAAGCGTCCCCAAATTTACCATGTGTCTCTTTAGATTTAGCTTTCATAGATGTAAAAGTCGTTCGGTTTTCAATTAACAGAATTTGGTCCTCAGTCAAGGAGATCCCAAAGAATTTAGATATCTTCTTTAATTGTATAGGAAGGTCCTTCAATAAGAAAAATCACTTTAACATAATATAGAAGACTCTTCACTTCAATATGAAAAGTACACAGGCAAAACAAGTACTGAAAGTAAAGCATATGTTTACCTCATTTAATAGATAATTTTTGGCCTTTCTAATGCTATTACTATTTGTTTTTATTATGATGCTCCAGTAAGTATTTAATAATATTTGAATAATATTTAGGGGTGCGGGAGGTTAAATTGGAGCTCTTTCCAGAGTCCCTTTCAGTGTAAAGGTTACCATAGTAACCTTCAGGGATGGGATTGCTTTGGGGGCAAGATGGCCACTCAGATTTCCTCATGCTGGGCCGGTCGCTGGTGAGAGGTGAGGAAAATCAGATCTGCACTTACCTTAGGCAGAGCAGCTGCTGCAGTATCAGTATAGATTGCACATGTGTGTGTTTATGCATGGTGAATGTATTGATGTGTGTATCTGGTGCATATGCATGTATCTAAAGTTTACATGCTTTTATTGGGTGTGTTTATTGCATGTATTTAATGTGTATGTGTATATTCTGTGTTTATAGTCCATGTATCTGATGTGTGTATAGTATATATCTATGGTGTTTGTATATGTGTGTATTTCGAGTGTTTCTGATAGCATGAGTGTGTTTTTGTATGTATATGTATGGTGCATGTACAGTATCTGGTGCATGTACAGTTTCTGGTGTGTGGGTGCATTGTGAATGCGTTTGCATGGTGCATATATCTGGTATGCGTGTTATCCTGGAACACGATTATACATTTTCTCTGTTCTCATACTGCCAGCTCTCCCTCAGGGAAAATTACATGTTTTCCCCCTGCTCTGATGCAGCCAGAGCTGTGTAAACTGCTACATTATTGATACATGTTCCTCTCTTTACACAGCCTCTAGTGGGTTGCCCTGGCAATCTCCCAATCCTATAGCCATATGATTGGTTTAGCCCTGTTGTTCCCCTGCCCCTTTCTGTTTAATGGATTTGTCCTCAGGCAATTCCTGTCTGTCCCAGGAGAGTGCACTTCCTTTCCTAACAAGCTGCCTAAGTGAGTACACTCTCCCCTCCATTACTCCCTCTGCAAAGGCAATCCTTTTTTACCTTCCCGCCATAACAAAGCACCTTCCTCTCTGAGAAGCACTCTCACACAGCAGAACACCTTCCCATCATAGGTCATTCTCCTGACAAGAGAAATCTGTCAATTATATCCTTGTACAAGTACTTTTATTTCTGTTAACTCCCCCAATAAAGTTGAAGAAAATAGAAGGACTTTGTGTGCTTTCAAAAGGGGACGAGTTAAGCTATCTGGACTTACTCACATGCCACGCATGGCCCTGGATCCAGAATACATGTGTATGGTACATATACTGGCATGTATGTTTTTGTGTACATTACCTGCTACACTTGTGTAAAGGCATTCGGTGGGTGATACCTGAGCTGGTGGACCTTACTTGCCCAAGCCCAAAAATGTGCCAGCCAGCCCCTGGTAACCTCAGAAGCTATAGATTAAAATAATAATTTTAACAGTATCAATACCAACAGGCTATAACATGATATGATAATATTCTAAACAAGATATGCAAGTTTATTTGGTTGACAAGGTTCATGTCAGGTCAGACCTGGCTTCAAGCTGATCAGTTTGAACTCCCTTTCTCTCCTCTTAAAAATCTGCCTAGAAACGGATCGCTCTCAAGAAAAAGCAATCCGAAATTACAGATTGGCCTTTTTGAGAGTGATACATAGAAATTCGAGGACCAAAGCAACCAGTGGATCCAAATTTGCACAAAAAAAACGTCCATCTCTACTTATATGCAGTATATCTTACTTCTGATGGCAACATACTGTAATTACTTTGCAAACAAAGAACAATTTACCTTTAGCTTTGATAAAGATTGTAAAATCTCTCTAGACAATTTGTTTTTTTTTATTGAAATGTTGAAAGGTTAAACAATATTGTAAAATTATACTTCCCAGTTTATGTTTAAAGGTGTCAATCAGCTCTACTGTCCTTAGATAAATTTGGCCCTTAGCCCATGGCCCTTCCCACACTGGCGATTGCCCCTTCCTTTCAGATCATGCCCTGTGCTCCATTGGAGCAAAGGACGTGATCTCCCCTAGAACAACAAGCACAAACCTTACATGCCAGACCCCATGACATAGTAGCTAGGTCTCAGGGAACCCAAAGGGTTAAAATAAATCTATAGAAATCTGCACTCACCTCTTTCATCTCTTCAAAGGTAATTATCAAGACATTCTCCTCATCAATGTGTTTGTTCCAGGCAAGAGCATGATCAAAATAGGATCCACAGCATACTAAAACATAGAGAGGCAATATGTAAACTAACAAGTAGGACACAGAAGATAGAATTTAACTGCAGAAAAGAATCACTCGTTCTTGTGCCAACTTGGTTCTATTAAATGCATTTATTTTTATATATATATGCATAATAAAAAATGTTAGTGACAGTCGTAACAAAAACCTACCTTTTCCACTCATGTAATCCTTGAAAAACAAATCCCAAGAACTGTAGGTAGGAAGCACCGGATTACTGTTATAGAAATGAAAATACGATACAGCTGTGTCTTTTGGATTCCGAAAAATCACTAAGATCTGTTAAAAAAGCACAACGAAAATATATGATCATATTGTCTATAATCTCTGTCATTTTATAATATATAAGTTACAGTAGGTATGTGACATACTGTATTGTCTAGTTAGTAGTTTCTGCACTAAAGTGAGGGTTTGTAAGTAAAGCGTGTTAGCCAATGGTTCTATATCTAGTGTACTGCATCTTTTAGGAAATAATACAAAAATAGTGGTAATAATCTTTTACCTATTAACACCATTCTCTGCTATGCATACTGTATACTATATTTACTTTAATTAAACTCTGAAGAAAATGCAACATATCTGAGCAATTTGTTAGGGTTGGGCAAGGGGAGCCACTAGCATGAACCACACTTATTTAGGTGACCCCATTTTACTGTAGTTCGGTGTAGTGGAGATTATCATGGATTTTGAACATAAGTATATTTAACTATCAATATAGCAGGCCTGCGATAACGATTACTCCTCCAGCTCTGGTGATATGAGGTGGGAGGGGCAGCAACAAAACAACATATATTTTAAAGTCTGGGAGCTAAGATTTACAGTAACAAACTAGACCCTCCCACTGTACAATAACAAAAATGTGTTTACTAATAAAATGTAACACATTTTCGCGACATGTTGAAAGCCGAGCTTCCCATCAAATTCAAATGACGTGCAAAATTCCCCATTGCTCCTTCAGGGCTTCACACTGCTTAGCCCCTTCTTCTAGCAGATTTCAGCTACTGTACTGTATGTCCAAGTTCAAATCTACTGCTCTCCTATGCATAGCACTTTCACTTGCTACTCCCTATCTCAGGAGCTCTGATCCCTTCACTATCTGCCAAGCTTTTTTTCTCCCAAACTGCAAAACATACAGTACATAAAAAACCTTTTACTATTTAATGAAGTTTGTAAATAATGCTTTCAAATTACTAAACTTACCAGTACATAGGCGGGTACAGTACAGTACCTATTAACAATGCTCTGTAAACTTCACCAACATATTCCACCTCCCTCTGCCTCAAAACATACCACTTAGCCCAGATCAATAAAGGTGTGCTAAGCTTTAGCCTCTACTCAGTCTCAGTCATGAATGGGAGTAAAAGTTTGCTAACCCTTTGTGGATCTGGGCCATAGATTGTAAACTCTTTGGGCAATGGACGCATTTTCTCTTCTTTTTCTTGTGTACTGTTCTCTTTGCACATTGATGTCTTTGTATCAAAACTATTGGCGCTATGTAAATAGTGAACACACTGAGGTTTAATACGTATTGTTTGCATTATCATTTTGACAGATTAAAAGGCCTCAATATGGACACCATGGAGGAAACAAGAGGGTGGACGGATATGATAGAAATATAAAAATGAGTCAAAGCTATCAATAAAGTATCAAGGGGAATCTGAAAACAGAGCGCTAGAACAGTAGGCTGTGCAATGAAAATGGAAGTTTGTGCACTCAAGAAAAATGTGACGAAATAGAAGTTGACTCAACAAGGTAGTGGATCTGTGCAACAGTCTCACAGGAGAGGTGGTGAAGAGTTGAAGACAATGATAGTAAAGGAATTAAATGTGCTTGGGAAATAGACAAGATAATAATACATATGCAGAAGAGCTAGTGATAAAATGTAATTATAGCCGGACAGCAGCACTTACCTTAACTTTCTTCTCCAATATGGATTTCGGGATGTCATCATAATATAGATGTGATGACAAAACTCTTGGTGAAGGTCGGTCTTTCAGTTTCTAAGAGGAAGAAAAAAAGTCAATCTAAAATGAAACGTATGGTTCTATATTTGTAAGCCTGTAATCACACCAGAGGCAGATTTCCCACAATGCTGAATAGTCTATAGCTGCAATTGTTTACTGGTTTTACCCCGAACGCTTGTGCTTGAAATGGAATGTACAGCACTCCAAGCGAGGACGACCCCTCGGTTCTTGAGATATTTTGTTTGTTAAATTTCCTTTGCAAGAATATGGCCACTGGAGAGAGCCTTGCTTTTGCGGCCAATACAAAGCTGTGAAATCAACGTGCGATTACATTGTTGCTTCCAATTAAGTGACTCCACAGCCAACTTTGTTCTTGCAAGTACAGATGTAGCAGGCGTTATTGCACCCGCTAGCGCGCATCAATTTTATTTATAAAACTTTTTTGTATGGTCTGCATTACGTGTATTTAGGTTTTCCACTGAGAATAACACCTCTCACATACAACATTGGAGAGACTGTAGAGATACAACCTTCCCATAAGCTGACCCATGTTTTCCATCCACCACTTCATGTGATTTGCCACAGTTTTGGAAATGCCTTTTATTATTGAGAAAGTGTGTGCCCTTTTCTGAGACTGTCAATTAATTTTTAACACTGAGTTGAGAACATATTGCACCATATTATGCTCTTTTCATTTTTGGTGATGAAATCTGTGCTCCCCAACTTTTGAAGATCAATTATCTACTGTAGGAGAATAACTGGAACATTCACTGCAGGGTCTAAGAGCTGCATTTTTTACAGATTTATTTTTTGGCCACATATTCACTTGCTTCACGTGTGGTTTATACCTTTATCACTGGATTTTTATGTCACTGGATTTATATGTCACTTGATTTGGCACTATAATTTTATTCATGGTCATATACCACGTTCATATTTATTATAGGAGCGCCCTTCACTTCTTTGTTCTTGCTGACCCTTAACATAAGTACGTGTTGCTCTTTAAACCTACTGCATGAATGTACAGTAGTAACACACTGATGCACACGTAACATTGAGAGAAGACAATCCCTGTAGCTACAGTAAACCACAGCACTCCAAGCGATCGGGACCCCCTGGTTCCTGAGATATTTAATTTTTACATTTCCTTTGAAGTATATGGCCACTGGGGTTAGCCTTGCTTTGGCGGCCAAAACCCAGCTATGAAATCAACGTGAGAAAACATTGCAGCTTCCAATTAATTGACACCCCAGCCAACTTTGTTCTTGCCAATACAGATGTAGCAGGCAGTATTGCACACGCTATCGTACACCAGTGGGTGCAAAGATATGGTAGCCCCATCTCTTTTTTACACACGACTAATTGTATTCGATGGTGTGTGTCCTGTTGAAACACGCCAGCAAAATATCTCAGCAATCAGGAGGTCCCTTGAGTGGTGTGGTTCAGTCCTGGGAGATATTCTGGTTCAAATAAGGAATTATTTTTTTAGGGGTTGGGGGGATTGTTTTTTAAGCGATCATCATCTTCCTGCCGCAAACATTTTCCTTTCTTGTGATCTTTGAAAATGAGTTAAACTTTACTTTAGCCACTGCTATCACTATCGTTTCGCACATTTTCAGGGGAAGAAAGAGGGAGAAGAGGAAGAGTTCAATTTAATAGTGTCTCCATTTGTATATCTATCCCCTCAAACTCCCTACAAATTAGGAAGAGGAGACCTGTGGTAAAAACATTATTTTTTTATTTAAGGAAGGAGCACAAGATATATGGAAAATATATTTAAATGAGCCACATCCCACACTTCCTCAAAAAGGCCATCCATAGCAAGAATACTGAGTTGACAAGCCTAAAAGGCACCTAGTGGGGGGTTGGGGGGGGGAGGGGAGCCAGGACAAGTGTCCTAGGCCTGGTGGCTGCGGAGGGCCCAGCCTGCATTGGAAGTTGGGCCCGGCCAAAGGTCGTGTCAAACTTCTTTGCCCGGCTGCCGGTCCTCTCGTTGCTGCTGGGCTCTCCCCAGCTGTGGAAACTCCCTCACTGTACCACGCAGGGCCTCTACCTGACATCAGTGTGGGCACCGACATGAGAGAAAAGCCTGAGGTGGGAGAGTGAGGGAGCGAGGCAGGCCCAAATGGTATGGGTGAGAGGGAAGACCACAAAGAGGCCCACAGAAGCTGGGGGAGAGTCCATCCTGAAGGTAAGTATGAGTTTTGTATGTATTTGGGCGTAGGGGGGTTTAATGTATTTGGGGATGGGGGTTTTGTATGTATCTCGGAGTGTTTATTTTATTAGGGGAGGGGGGGTTATGTATTTTATGTGGGGTGTAATGATTGTGGGGGGGGGGGAGGGAATTGCGTGTGTGTGGCCAGAGGAGGGGGGGAGGGAATTAGTGTGAGGAGGGGGAATTGAGAGAGCGGGATTGAATGAGAGGGGATAATTGATGAAGTAGGGGGGAAGAGAGAGGAGAAATTTAAAACCAGAGACAGAACATGAAACACAGACGGAGCCCAGTGCTACATCCATTAACACAAATACACGGTACACTGCCTGTATATATATATATATAGATATCTTTTGAATAAAATGGTTGTCACGGGAGACTCCTGTGGTGGGTAAGATCTCGGTGGCAGGAACAGCAGGAGCATAGTAGGGGTCACAATCAGAGGTCCGAGGCAGGCGGCAGATAGCGAAGTCGGGCAACAAGCAGAGGTCGGCAACGAGGAGACTGAGACTGGAACAGGACAGGGGTGAAGGAACAGGTCTGGGAGCAGGTACTGAGACCGGGGAGCAGGGACTGAGAACGGGGAGCAGGGACTGAGACCGGGGAGCAAGGAACAAACAGGGACAAGACAGATTACCAGCAAGGGCCTTTACTACGAACAGAATCAATACAGGAACAGATCAGGATCAAAGACAGAGGCATGTGCAATAGGAGTCTGACTTGAAGCAAAGGAAACAAACAGGAAGCAGAGCTATAAGACAGAGAGAGGAGCAACAAGAGGACAGGCAGAGGAACCCAGAGGAAACAGAAGGCAGCAGCACACCCAGTGGACAAAGAAGAACTATGGCTAGGCAGGAGGTCTAGGAGACCCTGACATTGGTCTTTTAGTTTAACTCTTTGGCCAAAGTGTCGTAAGCCCTTAAGCCCCTCCAAGGCAGACCATGTCTCAAGTGTCCTAACACTAATATAAATTCTTAATAACCTGTATATTACCAGGAAGAATGATTTATAATAAATCTGTCAAAATTAGTTGCATAGTTCTAAGTTTGATTGAAGCTCTTATTAACCTGTACAATCCCAGGAAAAGCACTCTATTAGATTTGTCGCAATCAAACTGCATGCAAGTTCCCATGAGTGTGGAAGGGGAAATGGAGTGAGCTTTAACCATTTAAAAGTGGGAGGGGGTGAGCTTCAAACCTGAGAAGGAGGAGGAGAAAGGAGGTGTAAAAGAAGGAGTGAGTAAGCGAAAGGGGTGAGGTGGAGGAGAGAGCGAGTGAGGAAGAGAGGGGATAAGAATGAGACAGGAGAGAGATACATGGGAATAGGGGGGGATAGGGGAGGGGGCTCATGAGGACCCTAACCTGTATTATTCTATGCATCAACTCTAGCAGTGTGAGCTAAACCAGCTCCTGGGTCGCATCACTTTCACATCATACTTTTGGGCTGCTCACACGTGTAGCTAATGCAGCTATTAGCATATCTCACAAGTATCTTGCTAGCTCCACAAGGAACAGTAAACTGTTAACCAGGTAGTGGAAGTGGTCTGTTCTTAAATGAAGCCAGTGGGAGGGAGCTACTACAGGTATGAGCACTTAGTGTGATGTAGAGCTTAAAACGTTAGTATGCTGTGCTGTGAGTGACAGTGGTGCTACATGATGGATATGCACAAAGGTGGCAACGGTGTAACAGAATTTCCCTTTAGTTGCATGTTGTAACAGATAAACCTATAACAGACAAACAAAATGACAACAAATTAGGTGTAGTAACATTATTTGTATTGTTAATGTTACCGATAAGGTTTAGCCTTATCCTGAAATAGAAATATAGATGCATTTATTACGTATACATCTATATACAGTAAATATTTCTAGCTTATAAGAATTAACTAGCAAAACCTTATGTCTACATATGGTTCACAGCTGCAACAGATTCAATCTTAACCACCCCAGTGCACATCTGCGTTGCCCCAAAGGCGGACAGCCTTTGGCGCAGCCAAAGGGTGTGAGCCGTTTGCTGCCATTCGCTAATGTTTGGTGATGTTAAAGCTGCTCTATTTCAATTGGAAACTCACAAGCCCTTTATCCCCTGCACCCAATTTTCCAACTCTATCTGTCCATGAAATGTCTGTGAATTCACTGTTTAACCCTGTTATTTTATTGTAACCATGTATTTTTTATAACTCTGTGCCCAGGACATACTGTCAATGTTTTACTTCCTGGTAAAACATTTTTATGAATAAATAAATGTTTAGCCTTATCCATAAATAGGAATATAGATGCATTTATAACGTATCCATATATATATATAAATATCTCTGGCTTATAAGAATTGACTAGCAAATATATGTTTTTAGCCTTATCCAGAAATAGAAATACAGATGCATTTATTGCTTATCCATCTATAAAAGTATTTCTGGTTTATAAGAATTAATAAAATAATAATAGCAAAACTATTACGTAAGATGTAATGTTATATGTTAGATGTGATAAGATGTTACTTAACTTATACTTAGATGTGTAAATACTGTACGTATTCCAATAGGATACACATTTATACAGATATATCCTGTTTTATGAGTTTTATTTTGGACACAATAGGGCTGGTTTCAATCAAATAAACAGAAATTTATTAGAACAGCAAACAAAATATGATAATAATACATGGCCATACTAATTATACTTCCTTATACGGTTTGTACTTATTACAGGCCTAACAAAACAATACAATTCGTCCTATCTAACCATATATTGATATAAAACACAGAAATACTTTATATACAGATTTACAAATGCACAAGAATTATGATCATAATTACCTGAAATGATGTCTATTAGAAATCCAACAGGTCTCCCATTACTCTCCGTCCTCCTGACTGATCCCCTCTCCTAATACAATATGTGGGTTTCTACACATTTTCCAACATGTAGGAGGTTTCTGATTGGTTGAGGAAAGATATACCCAAACTAACTAATATGTGTATCTTAATCTCATTTGATGTCTTCGAATTACTATTAATGCCTGATCCATCATGCACTGTAATATACTGGTGGACAGGTCAAAAGGTTTCCCAGGGTTTGATCTCTGCTAAGGAATGTGCATCTGTTTACCCCTTGGGTCTAAATGTTAATTACAAAACATGGGGTGTTTGAAGTTCTGGAATACAAACAAAAGACTGGTTATACCAAGGGTGTGGGGTAAACAACCTTTCTTTGTCCATTGCCCTCATTCCTTGCATTTTAATGTAATGTGTTCAAGGTGCAGCTAATCAGATGTACTATCATATCTACATCAAACATCTACACCTACATCATCTACATTTTGTGAAATGAGTTCTGCACAAGCAATCCTCTTGGGTATGTGAGGATCGGGGCCAGGCTCCGCCCATGATGTCAGCAGTGGCTACAGGCTCCGCCCCCATGATGTCAGCATCGGCTGCAGGCTCCGCCCCAAGTTTGATTCAGACCTTGCTGCAGCTGATGCCTCATCAGTGCCTGCTGTGCAGACTCTGCCCAGCAACGAATCAGGGATCTGATTGTAGTATCAGCTTCTGCCATACACCTGTTTAGCTATTGGCTGTTCATCCTTTATAAGCTCAGTGTTTGCCTCTGCATAATGGCTGAGCATAACAGTCTGTTACTTGTGACGTTGTGCTGGTTGCAAGCACTCTGTTGTACCTTGTCCTGCCTTGCTTTGCTGTGCCTTGTTTTGCCTTGCAGTTTCACCTGTCCTTGATCCCTGACCTTTACCAACTACCCTCCAGCCTCCTACCCTTGACCTCGGCTTGGATATCTACTACTATACCTTCTACTACCCTTGACCTCGGCTAAGTGACCTCTACTACCCTCCAGTCACCTTCCCTCGACCATGGCGAGTATACCTACTACCCTACTTCTCATAACCTAGACCTGGCTACACCACAATGAACCTGCACAACGGATGTGGCCTCTCGGCTCCAGGTCGGTGTTTACTAATCCCCACCTGGGCCTTGGTGTCCCGTCCTGTTTGTGGCGAGCACAAGTTACAGGGTAACATTAAGTACTTGAGCCATTCAATAGCCTATAGGGACAAACATATTCACTGTGCCTGACACATACTAAATTGAAGTTAAAATAAATAAAACTTTACAATCCCCAGGCATTGATTCCGCTGGCCTCTCGCAGCACACAAAGTGCTATTGGCGAGTCTACGGCACCTTATGATGAATGGGGTATGATGTCAGACTCAACAGGATAAGAACCCACACAACCTCTGTTATTAAGGACAACAGCTCTAGTAGTGTGAGCTAAACCAGCTGATGGATAGCATCACCGTGAACATACTTTTGAGCTCTATTTCTTCCTGTACGCTCCTACCTGTACAATGCACATTACCCTCTTCTGGGATGAGAACCATATCTAATACGCAATCTTCTCCCATGAAACACCTACTGGCGTGGGAAGACACCTTCCATTTATTTGAATAGGCTGTAATGTATTCCAGCACGGAAGTTGCCCTATAGCAGAATACTGCTTATTAAATATGGCCCACTGTTTTTATCCTTTATAAGATTACAAGTACCAACTTAAGTCATCAGGTCACTTTGTTATATTAGTTTCTCTCTGCATCTGCTTTATTTGCTGTGCTTTACCCGGTTTTTAATTATGCATCAGAAAACCTGTGTTTTATTTCATTTCACCTGGCCTCAATAACTCATAGCCCTCAGTACAGATATTACTTTGTGCTTGAAGTCCTTTCAATGTTACAATCTTTATCAAAGTTCAACAAAATAGATATCTTTTAGAGATCTAGTAATAGACAGTGATATCGGTGCTACCCAGAAGCTGGTTAAGCTCACACTGCTAGAGCTAATGCCCAGAGTAGCAGAGGTTGTGGGTTCTAATCCTGTTGGGTCTAACACCAGTATACCATACCAGTCACCAGGTGCCTTAGGCTTCTCAACTCACTATACTTGTTATAGACAGCCTTTTAGAAAGTGTGGGGTGCGGCTCATGTAAATGTACTTTGCATAGCCATTAGCTCCTTTTTCAGCACATGCATGTCTCCATAAATTATTTGGAGGAAGGTTTGAGGGGATATATATGCAACTGCAGATACTACAAAAGTTGAACTCCTCCTCGAGACAAATTCTCTTTGTATTTAGGCGGAAAAAATGCCCATCTGTAATAACGATGTTATAGGATTGGAATTGTTTATACGTAGACCCTCCTTTCAAAAGACATAGCATAAGGAAATGAGAAGCGTAGGACACACGGCCAGTGATAGAGAGGAATATTTTGTTCAAACAGTGAAATATCTGCCAGGTGCAAATTGACACAATGTGACATATGAATAATTACTATTATTAAAAACAGTTTGCATCTTTCCTAGCAGAAATGGTTGCAATCAATGTGGTATTGTAATTTTTGCATTTAGGATCTACATATAAAAATGGCAAATATTTTTAATTACAGAGTACCAAATGATAACAGATACTCTAAAGAGGCATACAAGTTATTGCATGACAGAGTACATTTACCTTATTGCTATTGATTGCAATACAGTATGTAAACCAAACTCTCAAAATCAATACTGTATGTTGCTGGCCCTTCTGGCATTGCAAGGGTTAATCTAAGAAATGTGTTGACTAAATATGTTATCAATAAAACATTAATCTTGGTTATTTTTTTTCCTCACTGACCTGTACTTTCTCCGGTTTCCCAAATTCAATCATCGCTTGGTGTAATGTTGGGTGGTCATTCTGCATGGGATATACCATCTCATGTAGTATCTGGACAATCCAATTTGTTCCTAAAACACAAGCAGAGCCAAAATTAACAACGAGCCAGCATTGTACAGCTGTGCCCTGGAGCCCCTCTATTAGTGAAGTTCATAATATTACTTGATGAATGGTCTAAGCATGTTAATATCTTATTAGGATCATAATATTCATTGCTCTTATATGGAGCTGCACTTGGACATTGAATAATGGAACAATCTTATAATTTACACAAGTAAATTAGCATTAGAATATTCAAATATTTTCCGACAACAAAAATGGTACCACAAACATGCACCAAATATATCAAAACAAAAGAAAATGATATGACTAATCATTGGTACTGTGGTTAATCTGGTACTGTTTATTGCACAAATTGAGCGCCTGAGAGACTTTGATGAATAACTACTGTGGTCTTTATTATATAAGTTTATGAGAGAGCTTCACAGAAAGTCTGATTGAAGTCAATGGGGCTTGCCATGCAAAAGTCCCAAAGAGGTGGTAATTGTGAAGATCGGGCTTAGGTCCCACCTCCGTGATGTGTCTCGTGATGCCCATGGTGACGTGCCTCATGCTGACAGGCGCCGTCCAATACTTGTCAGGTGAAGGACTCAACCACGAGTTGACACTGACAGCTAACTAGTTAATCTATTTCACCTGGGGTGCTTACTCCACCCCATGACGATTGAGTGGACTAATTGCAATCAGCACTTAGAGCCATGCAACTCAGCGTAGATTGGCTCTGCAATCAAGAGGCAATCATTACATTCAGCCTTGTGCCTTTCACCTGATTGGCTAACAGTTCTTTATATTCTCACTGATCCCTGCTCCAAATTGGCTGAGCACTGTAGTCCTTAACCTGCAATGAAGTGCTACCCACAAGCACACAGCTTGCCGTTTTCTGCTTTACCTTGTACAATTCTGCTAACCTTGTCTTATTTCCTAGTATCCTTGACCATGGCTTATACCTGGACTCCCACCTTCTCTTATCCATGATCTCGGCTTCTTAACTGGACTCCCACCTTCTCTACACCTCGACCTCGGTTACGCACATCAAATATTCTACATCCCCAACCCTAGACCACGGCGAGTATCAACACTATCCTACTTCTTCCACCCTGACCCGGCCACACGACTACATATCTGCACACCGTATGCAGTGTCGCGGCTGCAGGTTGGTGCATTCTAAATCCCCACCTCAGCCTCATGGTTCTGTCCTGTTTGTGGTGAGCACCCATTACAGTAATATATTTTTCACAAGGATATTCTAAAATTAAGGCAATAAATGGACCACTGTTTTTCTTAAGCTTTAAATAAAGCGTGAGTTCCTCTATGGTCCTTATCAAGTTGTTGAATGTTTAATTAAATATAGAGAAATGCTACCAAATTGCCATTAGGACATTTTGTATTCAAGATAATTTCTACGTTACTCAGTATTTTGTACCTGATTCTGCTATTTTAATGCAAAATGGTTAACCCATGTACAATTCTGTTCTTGACTATATTTTGTCCATCATTCCATGTAGATTAATGATTTGACTAATCACACAATTTGATACGCTTATTCAACCAATCAAAATGAAAGGACAAAATAACTTAAAATATAATAGTGGTGGAATTTCTGTTATTGATTTCAAGTGTGTGTAACCCCTTGAACAGATACCTAGTTAATGATGGACAGGCTCTCCGGCCAATGACCATGAATCTAAACAATGTTTCATGTGATTTTGTATCAGGTAAGGAGAAGCAAAGAGGAAAGATGTTAAGAGTACCAAGCGGAGCATGAGGGAGACAGAGTTACAGAGACTGGGAGGGTAGAAGTCCCTGTCCCAAGGAGATAAAGATCAGCACAGGAGCAAAATCAGCAGAGTCGGATCAGAGACAAAGAGAGCGAGAAAGCACAAGGAGCAGATGCATTCCACAGTGTTCCAAGATCGTGAGTAACCCACAAGGGAATACAGCAGGGGGAGGGAGGGAGAATTACACCCACAGTATCCTTGTCAGTACATACAAGTTAACCCAAGTCTTTGAGACGAAACAGTCTTGCAACTGTACACGTATAAGTAGTCAAAACGAGCTCAACCCTGTGCCAGCACCTATGCTGGCCCCCTTTATACTGTAAGTACTGGGCAGTTGGGACTGAGAGACACTGAGGGACAGTAGTGCAGAGAAACACAAAGGTTGGTTATTGTATAAGCTATCAGAAGTGTATATAGGGTTCTCACCACTGAGGATCGAAATGGGATCATTGTATTGTAACATGAATACAGATGCTTACTATTCACATATACATGTCATGTCATATTGTTTGACCCCAACCAGGCTCTCTGCTCGTTGATCAGTATTACATACATACTGGGGTCTAGGACTCGGGCCCTGCCCTACTGTAGTATATGTCCAAAGTAAGCTAAGAAATTAAAGAGGTGTTACATGTACAGTGGCGAGAAAAAGTTTGTGAAACGGTTAGGATTCTCACATTTAACATATTTCAAAACCTAAAATGTTATTAGCTCTTAATCAAAGTCCTAATAATAGATACAGAAAACCTGATCAAACAAATTACACAAATACATTATATACTTTTTCAACATTTATTGATCCACAAATGATTAATCATTCAATAACCATGTGTGAAAAAGTGATTGTAGTATCAGCTTCTGCCATGTAGCTGTTTAGCTATTGGCTGTTCATCCTTTATAAGCTCAGCGTTTGCCTCTGCATAATGGCTGAGCATAACAGTTTGTTACTTGTGACGATGTGCTGGTTGCAAGCACTCTGTTGTACCTTGTCCTGCCTTGCTGTGCCTTGTTTTGCCTTGCAGTTTCACCTGTCCTTGATCCCGGACATTTACCAACTACCCTCCTGCCTCCTATCCTTGACCTCGGCTTGGATATCTACTACTCTACCTTCTACTACCCTTGACCTCAGCTAAGTGACCTCTACTACCCTCCAGTCTCTTTCCCTCGACCATGGCGAGTATACCTACTACCCTACTTCTCATAACCCTGACCCGGCTACACCACAATGAACCTGCACAACGGATGTGGCCTCTCGGCTCCTGGTCGGTGTCTACTAATCCCCACCTGGGCCTCGTGTCCCGTCCTGTTTGTGGTGAGCACAAGTTACAGGGTAACATTAAGTACTTGAGCCATTCAATAGCCTATTGGGACAAACATATTCACTGTGCCATCTGTCTGACACATACTAAATTGAAGTTAAAATAAATAAAACTTTACAATCCCCAGGCATTGATTCCGCTGGCCTCTCGCAGCACACAAAGTGCTATTGGCGAGTCTAATGCACTTTACGATGAATGGGGTATGAAGTCAGACTCAACAGGATAAGAACCCACACAACCTCTGTTATTAAGGACAACAGCTCTAGTAGTGTTAGCAAAACCAGCTGATGGATAGCATCACTGTGAACATACTTTTGAGCTCTATTTCTTACTGTACGCCCCTACCTATTCAATGCACATTACCCTCTTCTGGGATGGAGAACCATAGCTAATACACAGTCTTCTCCCATGAAACACCTACTGGCGTGGGAAGACACCTTCCATTTATTTGAATAGGCTGTAACGTATTCCAGCACAGATGTTGCCCTATAGCAGAATACTGCTTAGTAAATATGGCCCACTGTTTTTATCCTTTATAAGATTACAAGTACCAACTTAAGTCACCAGGTCACTTTGTTTTATATTAGTTTCTCTCTGCATCTGCTTTATTTGCTGTGCTTTACTCGGTTTTTAATTATGCATCAGAAAACCTGTGTTTTATTTTATTTCACCAGGCCTCAATAACTCATAGCCATCAGTAGAGATATTACTTTGTGCTTGAAGTCCTTTCAATGTTACAATCTTTATCAAAGTTCAACAAAATAGATATCTTTTAGAGATCTAGTAATAGACAGTGATATCGGTGCTACCCAGAAGCTGGTTAAGCTCACACTGCTAGAGCTAATGCCCAGAGTAGCAGAGGTTGTGGGTTCTAATCCTGTTGGGTCTACCACCAGTATACCATACCAGTCACCAGGTGCCTTAGGCTTCTCAACTCACTATACTTGTTATAGACAGCCGTTTAGAAAGTGTGGGGTGCGGCTCATGTAAATGTACTTTGCATAGCCATTAGCTCCTTTTTCAGCACATGCATGTCTCCATAAATTATTTGGAGGAAGGTTTGAGGGGATATATATGCAACTGCAGATACTACAAAAGTTGAACTCCTCCTCGAGACAAATTCTCTTTGTATTTAGGCGGAAAAAATGCCCATCTGTAATAACGATGTTATAGGATTGGAATTGTTTATACGTAGACCCTCCTTTCAAAAGACATGGCATAAGGAAATGAGAAGCGTAGGACACACGGCCAGTGATAGAGAGGAATATTTTGTTCAAACAGTGAAATATCTGCCAGGTGCAAATTGACACAATGTGACATATGAATAATTACTATTATTAAAAACAGTTTGCATCTTTCCTAGCACAAATGGTTGCAATCAATGTGGTATTGTAATTTTTGCATTTAAGATCTACATATAAAAATGGCAAATATTTTTAAATACAGAGTACCAAATGATAACAGTATGTGAACCTTTACATTCAGTGCCCTTCCAGCAGCAACAACTAAGCGTTTCCTGTAACTGCTGTTCAGTCACACATCGGTTTTGAGGAATTTGGCCCATGCCTCCTTACAGAACTGCTTCAATTGAGATGACATTTGATGGATTCCTTGCATGGACAGCTCACTTCCGGTCCTGCCACAACATTTTGATGCAGTTTAGGTCCCGACTTTGACTAGGCCATTCTAAAACGTGGAATTTCTTCTTCTGCAACCATTCTTTGTAGATCTGCTTGTATGTTTAGGATCATTGTCTTTCTGCATGACTCACTTTCGGTTTAGCTTCAGCTCACACGGATAGCCTGACATTCTCCTCTGAATCTTCTGATACAATGGAGAATTTCATGGTTTAGTCAATGGTGTCAAGCTGTCCAGGTCCTGAGGCAGCAAAGCAACCCCAAACCATCACACTCCTACTACCATGCTTGACGGTTGGGATGAGGCTCTTCTGTTCGAACACAGTTTTAGTTTTCGCTAAACATATAGTTTCTCATTGAGGCCAAAGAAAAATAATTTTGACTTGTCTGTCCAGAGAACATTGTTCCAGAAGTCTTGTGGACCATCTGTTCTTTTTGGTGAATTTAAGATGACAACAACATTCTTTTTAGAGAGCAGTGGTTTCTTCCTGGCTATCCTTTCATGAACACCATTCTTGTTCAGTCTTTTTCTAATAGTTGAGACATGAACACTCGCATTAGACAAGGCGAGACTGGCCTGCAGATCTTTGGATTTTTCTCTGGGGTTCTTTGTGACATCCTGGATGATTTGCCGGTTTGTTCTCGGAGAGATCTTGGTAGGATGTCTGCTCCTGGGTAGAGTGACTGTGGTCTTGCTCATTTGTCAGACCCCCGCCCCCCACTTTAGTGCGGCGTAGGAGTCATTTGATGTGACGTTGCCATGGAAACGCATCCCGAAGCCGGCTGAATCTCGGTAAGTTGAGTTGCAGAGGCCTCACGCGATCCCCCGGCATTTAATTGAAATGCCTTGTGGAAGAGAGCATGGCCTCTGCAACCATCGCCCTCCCCCCCAGAAATATCTCGTGCCCTCCCGTTTGCGCCCCCCTGATATAGCATTCACAGTAGCAAAATAGATCAAGATGCAGCAGTTCAAGAAGCTTTGTAAATATTGAACCTATTCAGTGCTAGAGATTTCTACAACACGCTGTGCTGCTTTGTTGGGATTTCTGGCACAGAAGGGGTTATTGCAGCAGCTTTTTTAAAAGAGTCTTTGGTGGAGAACAAAATACATTGTAAAAATAATCTGACATTCTGTTGCTACTTTCTCATTTCTTTTCAATTTGTTGCTACTTTGTTTTCTTTTCAGTTCTTCGCATCAATCTCCAAGGACTGAACTCTGTGAGAGTCTTGGGGCATTTAGGCACATAGGACTTATTCCTATTAATTTTGTGGGAGGAAACCGCAGTCATGTTTCTGTGGGATCATTTCTCCATAAACAGGTTGTTACAATGACAGTAGTGGGGGTATCTGTAATGTTGCTCACACATTGTGGCTTTAAATGTGCTGTACAGCTGCTGCAGTTCTGCCTAGCAACAGGCTGGGATTGGTTCTTAGCAGGGCTTTCTGGTTGAGGATCAGAGGGAACTCCAGCACAACCAGCAAGAAATCCAGCGATTATTACTGTGCATGTACTGTAACTGCTGCCATGTGAAATAACGTTTGTAATGCAGTTTAGTTCAAAGCCTGCATGATCATCTGTCTCTGCTGCCTGCACCAGTTTAGAGAACAGACAGACATCACAGTGTTAAATTCACATTTTCCTAGATGTGAACTTGGAAAATTAACACATCAGTGGCCAGTCGTACGCATGGTGTTTGCAGAGTGTTCACACAGATTGCTATTTGTTAAAGGTACAGGGCCATAATTACTAAGTAGTTCTATTTTATAATGCCTATTTAAGTAAATAGGTTATAAGGTGTCTTCTGGTGTTGGAAGATGTTTTATGAAATAGCACCGCGTATTATCATAATTTATAACGGACCAATATGTTCAGCCGCACAGTACAATAGGGTTAACATAACCACTGTTTTTGTAATATAACACATTCAAAAGTCTTGATATACTGCATATGTAAATTAAACCAATCCTTTCACTTCAAAATGGGATAGTAATGCATTGTGTTGCTGTCCCAACTGGGAACTAAGAGGTTAACAGAATTACATTCACAACAATACTGCTTTACTGTATGTAATGCACTGATCAATGAACACGGGTAATCTGATAATTGCATGGACGGTCTAGGTTTTCTATGACTGGGTGGTAGATTCGTGGAATAGTCTCCCAATAGCGGTGTTTAGGGGCTAATATATTAAAAGAATACAAACATGCTTGGGAAAGACATAAAACTATCCTAAATATGAAAGGAAGCCAATGATCAAATAGGATCTGAGGTTTTACAGCAGATAAGAAAATGGGCAGATACTGTGAGCCAAGTGTTGGTTCTCATCTGCCATCAAATTCTATGCAAATCACTCACCGCATTTGGGATAAGTTACAGCCAGCAAATCCTCTTCTCTGGCCTCAAAACATTCTAACGCTTGGAAGGTCTCCTGACTACAGATAGCACTGGGGTACAGAACCCCTTTATAAGTAAACACCAGCTCCTCAGCTGATTTCTTGCTAGCTTCCTTAGCTATTTGCTCCATGGCTTCCATGGCTTTTTCCTGGTTAGTCTTGCTTTTCTGCTCGGAGCTGGACATTTTCCTGCAGTGTGAAAAATTGTTCCAATTCTCCGGACTGCCTATCTTGTATGGGGACGTGGGAGGGGTGTGTTTATAGATATTGTGCAATGACACACTCAGACCGTATAATATTTAACTGTTTATACTGTATGCAGATTGTTTTCCGAGTCAACATCTGGTACCTTTAGGCGGGGCTTCAATTAAAAGCAGCAGTTACCCCTTCTGGGTCCTGTTTTTATCCTCTCCTGCCCCTTTATTTTTTTCTAACGGATAAGATCAAGGGGTCTCCAAACCCAGCTCTGGTTCCTGACTCCTGAGATACTTAACAGAGAATGCCATTTTTCAGTCCCCTCTAGAGGAAATAAAGGAGCAGTTTGAAATGCACAAATCACGAGGGTGATTAGGAAGCAGCAAAATCATCCATAGGGGCTACCTATTGCCCCACGTGATGGGCATTTTAAAAACAGCGGCATATTTACTCTTAAGTATATTGGAAACCAGGTGGCCCTATAGTTCCCATCCTGGTAAAAAGAGAGGGGTGGGTAGGCTGACCATATTTCCATGAGACAAAAATGGGACATTGGGATGGCACCATTCAGCAGAACCCCCCCCCCTTCATGATCTCCCCCAGTCCCATTCAGCAGACCCCCCCATTCATAATCTCCCCCAGTCCCATTCAGCAGACCCCCCTTTCCTGAACTCCCACAGTCCCTTTTAGCAGTCCCCTCATCATCAACCACTCCCCCCCCCCATGCCTACCTGATCACGGCGGCTTCAGAAGAAGTGGCGGCAGATGAAGCGGCGGCAGAAAAGGCGATGGCCGAAGCAGCGGCGGCGGGCCTCAGGTCAGCAGCGCGAGGTCAGACGCGCACTCTGGCAGCAGCAGACCCCGGACGTTCTGGGTCACACTGCTAGAGTGTGTTATTCTGCTGGAGCGGGGGGGAGGAGGGAGGGTGCGCTAGTGCGTCCATGCATCATCCAACTGCTGGTGTGGGCTCGGGGAGGCGCGTTATACTTCTGGAGCGCTCCTTCCCTACCGGTGAAGGGGGGGAGGTGGATGGGGGCCGTCGCGGGCCGCACAGAGAGTCCCAGCGGGCCGCATGCAAAAACAGGACAAAATTGACATTTATATTAAAACGACGGGACGGTTGGGAAATAGGAAAAAAAAACGGTACTGACCCATTTAAAAGGGTACGTATGGTCAACCTAGAGGTGGGGTATAGTCTGTTGCTTTAAAGAGGCAATCCCTGCAGCACTTACATAAAAAAAGTTTTGTTTTAATATATAAAATGACAAAATAGTGGAGCGCAAGATTAAAAAACGAATAAATACGTGCAATTAATAAAACACAATGGTGGGTTGGCTGCTGCTTTGTAACCAACCCACCTCATATACACAGAAGTGCACAAGGGTTATGCGCCCCAGGCAATGCACTTACTATATGTTCCAATGGGAGGAGGGTGGTGTGGAGTGATCATGTAAATATATATAACAACAACATACACGGCCCTGTGTAAGTGATACACACATCAGAGGTTTCTTTTCTCCCTCTCCTCCTGTTCAGTCTGGGACTTCTATGTAGTTTCACTGGTAACCCCGATGTATATGAGTAAGATGACCCCTTCGTCTCGGGGGATGCTCCCACAATCAATTGCGAGGCCAGAGGAGTGTGTTACAGTAGATAAAACTTGAAAACTTTAAAAAATAAAATAAATAATCCACACTCACATAAAGTAAAGTCCTAGGCTGCAACTGTGAAGTCCGTGACCGCTGCTACACTACAATGTCCCTGCTCCCGTGTCCGGTACACAGCTCCGGGGCACAGCTGGAACGCAATCTGGACAGACTGCTACGATGGCCTCTTTGGAACAAGAATTAGAGCAATGCGTTTCGCAGATGTAGGGATTCGTCAGGCTCAATGAGATGCAGGACAGGGCAGGACTTGTACTTAAAGAGGGCCCCTGATGCTACCCCAGGGATCCTTGGGTACCCATTTTATGTAAAGTGAGGAAGAAGCTCTTCCCGAGGCGACACCGGGGAGTATATACCCTTCCAGATTCATCCTGGTGACAGGCTACGGCCAGGGCTCTCCCAACATACTGTGGAGGACCATTGGGTACCTATTCATGCAAACTAGCATGACGTACTGTGCTGTGGGGGAGGCACACATGGATCAGTGTCTCTGGGAGTGTGACCCCCACGTTTCTGTTCATTATATGGGCGACTCTCCGAGGGCATATTACCAGGGAGCGCTGTTACCTTATTCCCATTCATCCTATGAAAAAGGTTGCAATGCTGGGGCCAGGGAACTTGCATGGTGCTGAAGGACTCTTGGGTACTACTTACTTACTTAAACTAGCACGACGTACTGTAATGTGGGGGAGGCGCATCAGGATTCAGCTGCCTCTGGTAGACCCCTGCCCTTCACCAATACTGTGCTTTGGGGGGCCCCCAGTGGGGAATTTATCCTGGGAGCGTGAACCACCATCTCTGCTGACAAGGGATAGGCCATTACAGGGATGTAGGGACATGTGCACCTGGCAGACTCTGGACTTTCTAAGAAGGTCTAAAAGGAGAAAAAGGAACGGGCCTCTGACGCGTCCCCGGGACCCCATGTAAGTGTATTCTAGTTCCATTGCAGTGTTCTCAACACAGAGTGCCCTGCCTGTTCTGGCAAAACAAAGATGGCGTTGTCCCCGAAATCTCGGGACCACGTGGGTTTGCACAAGAAGTGCAACTTCAAATTCTGCAAAGGAGTTGCAAGCTTCTAGTGGCAAAAATACTAGCCCCGTCCATCTCTGTGACTGATCCGCCTCTACCCCTGCTCAATGTTCCACCTAGGGGAGGAACCACTCCTACAAGCCAATCAGGGACTTAGTTTTTGAGAAAGGAGGAGTTGACTGCACACTACTAACATCAGTTCTGCGGAGCTACTGAAGAGAGAGTTGTATAGCTGAACTGCTACTGCTCTATCTATCTCAACCATGTCGGAATTGGATCTTACCAACTATTATTTACCAGGTGGCTACTAAGTGGTCACGATCCATGGACAGCAATATCTGAGGTGCGTCTGTCCAAACTGTCGGTTGCTGGGAGGCGATGCTAGTGTCTCCGCACGATGTCAGCATTGCGGAGCCCTGTACATGCGGCCTGCCAGCCCTGTACCGCCAGCCGTGGTGTTCCAACCCATTGACGGGCCTCTACCCCCTTGGGTGCAGCCTCCACAGTTGTTTCTACCACAGTACCTCTGCAGGCCTATGCCCAGGCCATACTGTCCTGGGAGATGACCAGTGGTAATCTCTACACCGCAGGCCTACCTGTGGGCCCGTGTGACCAGCGACCGACTCACCCAGGTTCCTCTGTTCCAGTTGTCGGGACGCCTACTGCGAGTCCAACCCAGATGGCTCCGGGACCAGAGTTGGTGGTGCCGTGCCGTGAGTGAGAGTTGGCTGCCCCGGGAGTGTTTGGTGTGCTTCCCGAGGCGGTCAAGGAGCAAGGTAGCTCCATACGTCCAGACGCCAGGGAGGTTGCCCCAAAATCACATCCCGGAGGAGGTACCCTTACCCTCCTCTTCAGAAGGAGACTCCCGCAGTCAGACACCTGCGAAGAAAGGCTCTTCATGTACAGTGGTCCAGCGACGCCCATAGAAGACATTGGAGCTGTGGAAGATTCACCCGCTGTATCGTCCAATGTCATCTCCTACCTCCAGATGGGTGAGATGCCTGCATATTCTACTCCTCAGGATCCGGTTAAGGCCTTCTTAGGTGAGGAGCCGGGTGGAGCCCTGTTTGGTGCACCGCGGGGTGACACACTTCCGGTGCAGCCGGGTGCAATGTGCCTGCTTGGCAGTCTCGCGAGAACCACGCCTACAGATCATTGGAAAGATGGTGGCTGGGGAACTCAGTGCAGGACTAGCTGGGATGAGTGAGACATCTTCCACCACTGTCTCTGCCCCCAAAAGGTTCCGGCTCGCGGAAGGGGTCGTCGGATCCCTAAAGCTACCTCACTGCCCATCCCCAATGGCCAGAGTAAACCCAAGTTTGCTGCTATTTCTGGACTGGCCATGGACACTGCTAGGCCCGATACACCGGCTCCACTTGCCCATGTCCCGTCACCAGTCACGTCACTGGTTCTGCCACCAGTCCCTGCGTCCAGTCCTACTCTGTCCGTTAAAAGTAAGGGCAAAGTCAATCCCATCAAGTATACCCGGGAGCATCCTTGGTCTGACCCCTTGGCTCCTACTCCCCTGCTTATGGTCCCTTCTACCCCTGTGGTGGAGCCTACTGTTCTGGTTCACAGTACCACTGATGCTCCTGTCTGGGTGTTGTTCAGGTTCCCTGGGGATGATATGCCTCATGGCTATGCTAACGATCTCAGAGACTGGGACTTTTCTGGCAAAGATGGTTATTCTAGTGAGTCAGATGGAGAAATACCCTATGCAAGTAGGATACTAGTAGATAGACCAGCTGGGTCTCAAGGGTCATTCAGGTCAATCAGCTGCTTCCGGTGTGTCTTCTCAGAGGGACCTTCTATTCTATATCAAGAGGTTGAAGGTGAGGAACCTAAGTTTTGGCTGTTACCTGGACAAGGACCTGGCCGAAAAATATTTAGATTTTGTACAGCTGATTGTCACGCTGCGCTCACCACAAACAGGACGGAAGACCGCGGGGCTGAGGTGGGGTTGTATAGGCACCGACCCACAACCACGCAGTCCTGTCCTGAATGCGTAGTCCTAGTCGTACCGCGTCGTAGGGTTGGAGAGGTCAGGGTAGTCAGGGTACTTGCCGTGTTCCAGGGTTGGAGAGTCCGGGTAGGTAGAGTTTCGTAGCCAAGGTCCAGGGTAATAGAAGGTAGAGTAGTCGAGGAACGAAGCCGGGGTCAAAGCGCTGGAGAGTGTAGAAATCCAAGGAACAGGCAGGGTCAAACAGGACAGACAAAGTTCAAGACAAAACTAGACAGCAGCGGTGAGCACAATGCATAAACAGGAGTTTATGCTCAGCAATGAAGGACAGACAGAAGCAGGTATATATGTGGGAAGGGTCCAATTACCTTGCAGGGGTGTGCTCTGGTCCACCAATGGTGTCAGTGAGACACTAATCCAAAACAGCTTGTAATTAGGTTTTCTTGATGATAGGTCTGGTTTCCGAGCAACTCGCGCGCGTGCGCGATGCGCGTCGCGACGTGATGACGTCATGCGGCTTATTCTGCAAGTCTCCGCCTGTGGGAGGCTCTAGTAGCTCCTTCGCGTCTTCCTGCCTCCTGGTTGCCGAGCAACCCGTGCGCATGCGCGATGCGTCTCGCGGAGCTCCGACATCACGCTGCTGCGCCTGCACTGCCCTGGCAGTGCGTGGCCGCATGACTCTGCCCCGTGGTGCTTCCCCGGGTCGGTCTCCGCACGGAGTAGAGGTAAGTGTGACAGTATCCCCCCCTTGAGGGGAGACCTCCGGGCGACCCAGAGATGGTTTCTCAGGATGCCTACGGTGGAAGGCATAGATGAGGCGGTTGGCATGTACCTGATGATGAGGGATCCACTCTCTCTCCTCTGGACCATAGCCTTTCCAGTGTACAAGATATTGTAATCCTCCTCTGGATATTCTGGAGTTGAGAATGGTTTGAACCTCATATTCTTGTTGGCCCTCTACCAGTATGGTTTGCGGAGGTTTAGATTGTCCTTTGGAGGATGAGTCTTGTAGATAAGGTTTGAGAAGGGATGAGTGAAATACAGAAGGAATCCTCATATTTCTAGGCAGTTCAAGCCGATAGGCTACTGGGTTGATCCTTTTGGTGATGCGGAAAGGACCGATAAAACGTGGTGCCAGTTTGGGTGAGGCTACCTTTAGCCGAATGTTTTTGGTAGATAACCAAACCCTTTGTCCTACAGAGTACCCTGGGACCTCTCTTCGGTGATGATCCGCTTGTCTCTTGTGTAATATACCAGCGTGCTGTAGGTTCCGATGGATCTTCTGCCATAGGTCTTGTAAGTGGCGAATCCTGTCCTCTGCGGCCGGGACTCCAGACTTGGAGATGAGGGAAGGAAGTGCAGACGGATGGAAGCCATAGTTGACCATAAATGGTGACTTTTGGGATGATTCGTTCTGCAGATTATTATGGGAGAATTCTGCCCACGGGAGAAGTTCCGCCCAGTCGTCCTGAGTGTCAGCGATAAAGCACCTCAAAAACTGTTCCAGGGACTGATTGGTGCGTTCCGTCTGTCCATTGGTCTGGGGGTGATATCCTGACGAAAAGTGTAGAGTAACATCCAGATTTTTACAAAACGCCCTCCAGAACCGGGAGATGAACTGGGATCCTCTGTCGGACACTATGACCCGAGGGGACCCATGTAACCTGAAGATCTCCCTGATGAAAACTTCGGATAACATTGGTGCAGTGGGTAGACCCTTCATAGGGATGAAGTGTGCCTGTTTGGAAAATCTGTCCACCACCACAAGTATGGTGTCCATGCCTCTAGATTTAGGCAACTCAACGATGAAGTCCATCGATATATGTGTCCATGGACGTACTGGGATGGGTAGTGGTTGAAGGAGACCCTCTGGTCTGTTGTGTGGTGTCTTGCTTCGAGCACAAGTAGCGCATGTAGCTACGAAGGCTTGTATGTCTCTCCGCATATATGGCCACCAGAATGTGCGTTCGATGAACTCAATAGTTCTTTTGGTACCAGGATGGCCTGCAGTCTTGGATGAATGTCCCCACTCCATGACTCTCCTCTGGAATTTACGGGGAGTGAACAACCGGTCCTCCGGAACGTTGAGTCCTGCCGGGATGTTGTTCTGAGCCTTGGTAATGTCCGTTAAGGCACTAAAAGTATTTGCAGCCAAAATACAAGTGGAAGGGAGAATGGTCTCCTGTTGTTCCACCTTGTTATCCTCTACCAGGAACTGTCGTGACAAGGCGTCGGCTTTAAGGTTTTTAGACCCAGGGATGTAGGAAATGAGGAAGTTAAAGCGAGTAAAGAATAAGGACCATCTTGCCTGGCGAGATCCTAGTCGCCGTGCTCCCTCAATGTACAGTAGATTCTTATGGTCAGTAAGTATCGTGACTGGCGACTCTGCGCCTTCCAGTAAGTGCCTCCACTCTTCTAAGGCCAGTTTGATAGCGAGGAGCTCCCGGTTACCTACATCGTAATTCCTTTGGGCGGAGGAATTTTTTTTAGAAAAATACGCACAAGGATGAAGTGGAGCTTGAGGATTCTTTCTCTGGGAAAGTATAGCACCTGCTCCTACATCGGAGGTGTCGACCTCCAAAAAAAAAGGTAACGAGGGATCTGGATGGGTTAAGATGGGTGCTGAGGCGAATGCCGTCTTTATCCTCTCGAAAGCCTGAAGAGCCTTCTCAGTCCACCTCGTAGGATCAGCTCCCTTTTGCGTGAGTGCCGTGATGGGTGCTACTACCGATGAGAATCCCTGAATGAACCTCCGGTAGTAGTTAGCGAAGCCGAGGAACCTTTGGATGGCCTTGAGGGAGAGGGGACAGGGCCATTCGAGTACCGCCTTGACCTTGGTAGGATCCATAGCAAGGCCGGTGTCCGATATGATGTAGCCGAGAAAGGAGGTGGATGTTTGATGGAAATGGCATTTCTCGAGCTTGGCATACAAGTGGTTCTCTCTTAAACGCTGCAGGACTTGTTTGACATGCATAGTATGTTCCGGCATGGATCTGGAAAATATTAATATATCGTCCAGGTATACTATAACATGATGGTCCAGAAGGTCTCTGAAAATGTCGTTGACAAAGTCTTGGAAGACCGCAGGAGCATTACACAATCCAAATGGCATGACCAGATACTCGTAATGCCCATCGCGAGTATTGAATGCTGTCTTCCATTCGTCTCCTTGTCTGATTCTAACCAGATTATAGGCTCCTCTGAGGTCCATAGATGATAAAGTCAAACCGCGCTCTTGCTTCCTAACACGATCTTGGAATAGACCAACTCTTCCCTTTTGCAGCTGATGTGGTGTGAAGGCACCCCTCCTCCACAAGTCCCGTCGCAGGATGGCTCCAACCGCCGGGCAGCAGCAGAAAATGAAACACAAGAGCGCACCAAGGGTCAAGATTTAATAAAAACAAATGAATAAAAACAGTAAAAACGTACATATGGGGGTAAGTATATCCAGTAGAACAGTGCAGGGGAAACAGTCCTGGTGGTGGCCTGGGCACAGGGAGATGGTGCTGAGGCTTACGAGGTAGACCCGCGCGCTGGGGCTGCCTGGCTCGGCACCACGTTGTTCTTCCTTCCGGGTTGCGGCTTCTCGCAGGACCCGTGGATGGTTGCCCGCCTCATACGCCGGTTCCCAGAAAAAATAACTCCGGTTCACGGACAGTCTCTAGATGTTGATGGGACTGCTGAGGCTTAGTACACCAGTCGGCTAATCTCCAATTGCACTGTAGGGCTTTCGCAACGCGTTTCACACGGTGTTGTGCTTCATCAGGCTATATTTTGGACACCCACGTGGCGGAAGTACTTCTGCTTGGCGTTTGTCAAAGACATCGCGGAAATCCTCATATATTCCCGGCAGCTGTACCCTGTCAGGATCCGTGACCTCCAGTCCTGCCACTGCCTTAAGAGCAGACATGCAATGCTCCAAGCAAAAAGAACTCCAACGAATTGGCGTGGCCTCTGTCCAGTCAATGACTGGATTGTGGATCCGGAGCCACGGAAGTCCCAGAATGATGTCCGAGGAGGGGGTGTGAATGACATCCAAGGTTATGGTCTCGGAGTGGAAGTCGCTAGTCACGATCTTAAGGGGTGTGGTTTGTAAGGAAATGATCGCGGGCTGCAAGGGTCGTCCGTCAATGGCTTCAAGACCTACCGGTCGATCTTTGAGTACCAACGGTATTTTATTCTTGATAGCGAACTTTTGGTGCACGAAGTTTCCCCCTGACCCCGAATCCAGAAAGGCCCGTGTCTGTACTGTGAAGGTCTCACCGGATAGGGAGATAAGTAGATAAATCCACGTAGAGGGTTGAGGAGGAGGAAGAGTTGCAGTGCCCAGCGTGATCCTCCTTATACTCACTGGGCTTTGGCGTTTCCCGGCTTCAGTGGACAGTTGAATACCAGGTGTCCGTTATTGCCACAGTAGAGGCATAGTCCCGCTCGTCTTCTTCGTTGCCTCTCGATAGGCGACAGGCTAGTCCCTCCCAGCTGCATGGGTTCATCTAGGGCAGGAGCTGTGGAGAGTAGAGGGCCTATGGTGGAAAAAGAAGACGATTGTATACCTCGGGGGTGTTTGTTTTTTTCCAACCTTCTCTCTTGGAGGCGCTGATCCATCCGGATGCACAGGTCTATCAGGTCCTCAAGTCCAGCGGGACTATCCAGAGCTGCTAATTCGTCCTTCAACCGTTCGGACAGACAATGCCAGAAGACTGCAGATAGAGCCACATCGTTCCAGCCGGTCTCGGAAGCCACCGTCCGGAAGTCCAGGGCATAACGAGCCACAGTACGGTCTCCCTGAGAAATATTAAGCAGAGAGGATGCAGCCGTAACCTTACGCCCTGGGGTGTCAAACACCTTTCTGAATTCGGTGATGAAGAGAGTGAGGTCAGAGGTCAAATCTGGGCGTTGCTCCCAGATAGGAGATGCCCATGCTAGAGCGGCGTCAGTCAGCAAGGAGATTATGTATGCGACCTTTGTTCGTGAAACCGGAAAGTGAGAGGGCATTAGCTCAAACTGTATGAAGCACTGGTTCAGAAACCCCCGACAACCGCTGGGATCCCCTGCATATCGGTTGGGCGCAGGTAGTCGTGGTTCGGAGGTAGGTGTGATGGGAGCAGGAGTGGCTGCGAGTGGAATGGTGTTGGTGGTAGATACTTTTAAACGTCTAACTTGTTCAGTCAGGGTATCAACGTCTTGTTTAAGTTGGGAAACTAGTTGTTCTTTTAGTGTAAATGATCCGGTAAGTTGCCGGAAGCATTCCTCATGGGTGTCTAGGCGTCGGGCCACCTCAGCGGCGTCCATGTTTGTTTGGCTGAGCATATTGTCACGCTGCGCTCACCACAAACAGGACGGAAGACCGCGGGGCTGAGGTGGGGTTGTATAGGCACCGACCCACAACCACGCAGTCCTGTCCGGAATGCGTAGTCCTAATCGTACCGCGTCGTAGGGTTGGAGAGGTCAGGGTAGTCAGGGTACTTGCCGTGTTCCAGGGTTGGAGAGTCCGGGTAGGTAGAGTTTCGTAGCCAAGGTCCAGGGTAATAGAAGGTAGAGTAGTCGAGGAACGAAGCCGGGGTCAAAGCGCTGGAGAGTGTAGAAATCCAAGGAACAGGCAGGGTCAAACAGGACAGACAAAGTTCAAGACAAAACTAGACAGCAGCGGTGAGCACAATGCATAAACAGGAGTTTATGCTCAGCAATGAAGGACAGACAGAAGCAGGTATATATGTGGGAAGGGTCCAATTACCTTGCAGGGGTGTGCTCTGGTCCACCAATGGTGTCAGTGAGACACTAATCCAAAACAGCTTGTAATTAGGTTTTCTTGATGATAGGTCTGGTTGCCGAGCAACCCGCGCACGTGCGCGATGCGCGTCGCGACGTGATGACGTCATGCGGCTTATTCTGCAAGTCTCCGCCTGTGGGAGGCTCTAGTAGCTCCTTCGCGTCTTCCTGCCTCCTGGTTGCCGAGCAACCCGTGCGCGTGCGCGATGCGTCTCGCGGAGCTCCGACATCACGCTGCTGCGCCTGCACTGCCCTGGCAGTGCGTGGCTGCATGACTCTGCCCCGTGGTGCTTCCCCGGGTCGGTCTCCGCGCGGAGTAGAGGTAAGTGTGACACTGATAGGGCCATACTACATCAGTACCGTCAGTTTCACGGATATACATTTCCATATGTGCCAGAGCCAATAATGGAAGAGATAGAAATTCACTGAGATGAGTGGCGCAGGGAGGCCATATTAGAATATCTGAAAGCCAAGACCTCAGAGCATGTCTTTATTACTGATTCCACTATACGCTCTGTGATGGAAGAATAGTTAGTGGGTACCAGCATCCGTAAGAACAGGAGGGAAACTAGGCAAAGGCCTGGTCCTCCAAAGTGTTTCACATTTGGATTAAGTTATACGATGGACGGGTTGTACAGAAGCCTGATCCCAAATATTATAAATAGGGATGTTAGTCTTCTTCAAGTTGAAAGAGTATTATTCTTATCATTGCTGAAATCAGTGGATGATCCAGGTGTAAGGATTCTGCTTGATCCGTGCCAGGTTTTCACCTCGGTCCAGGTTTTCACCTCGGTCCAGGTTTTCTATCTCTCCTGCCCTTTCTGCTCTCTCTGGCCATTTTGGGTACTGGCAGCATGCTTTATAAGGCTGCAGTTGCCATAGGGAGTCGCAGAGCAAAGTTTTGTGTGTTTGCAGCTCCTGTCGGTCTTTGCAGTTACGTCTTACCCTCTTGCCTGTTTGAACTTCTGTTGCTGACCCCGGACAGTGACCCCGACCTAACTGCCTTTCGCCTGCCCTTACCTCCGCTTGCCTCCTCGACTTTGCACCTCTGCCGACAGCCCTGACTGCCTGTCCCCTGGACTTTGCAACTCTGCCGCCAGCCCTGACCCCTGCTTCCATACCGACTATGGATACTCTTACAGGACTCTGTCCCTGGGTTTTGGTCAGTTTATTTGTATCCCTACCTCAGCCCTGTGGGTCCGCCTCCTGATTTGAGATGAGAACCGTCACAGCAGGGTAGTTTGCTATGTATTGTATTTGGTTATGACTATATCTGATGTAACTTGTGTTTTGTTTTGCAGACTCCAGGTTACTTGATGGTACCGAAATTGGATACAAGTGAGTGTAGATGGAGAAAGGGGGTGGCCTGGGATTAAAGGGGTTGCATCCCATTTGGCCATCCCCTCACCAGGGAGACAAGGGTTAACTGGGCTGAGGTCTAGAAATTTGATTTAACCCTTGTTATGACATGAAAATGTGTATTCCCCTGTTCCCATGTTTCATTGTAATATCTGGTTTAATCAGTGTCTGCATCCCACACACACTAGAATCCATCCGGGAGTACAAGGGTTAATAGTTCTTTAATGATTATAGCCCTTTGTGTAATTTTCCCGCCTTTTTAGGCACCCTTTTGCAGGGTCCCATAGGCCGCCATTGGGGCTCCATGTGTTTCAATGGTGAATCTTGCTGTTTGGGTCCTGTTTCCTGTGAAAAACAGCAGATGGCGTCCGAGAGGAGGAGCGGCGGTTTCCCATTGTAAGTCAATGGGCCCATTGACTTCAATGGAGATCCCTCGAAGGAGCTTTCCAGGAACGAGTTGGCTGCCGTCCAAACTGCAAAACCGCAAAGCGGATACAATTTCTAAAAGAGAGCTTTGATCACTTATTAGCCAAGTTCAACGACAAGTGGCGTGGGAATAAACAGTTCTAGAGCACCTAGAAATAAAATAATTTTTGCCCCTAGTTCCTAGGCCTCCCCCCACTCGACCACCACCGGGTCCCCCAATCCTGGACCCCCGATAAGGGTCGAACCGAGAAGAGCGGGTCGCGCCATAGGTTCCAATGGCGGCGGCAAAAATAGCTCAAGAAAACGGCTAAGTGTGAAAAGCTGAAATTTAGGAATCCATACCTCCGGTTCCGGAGGGTCCAGAGGGCCAGGGTTTGGGGTACCTGTAGTCACTGCTTCGGCATCGCTGCAGAACCATCCTTGACCCTCTTGGACCAACCCGACGGAGTATGGACCCCCTTGAAAGTTCGGGACTTTTCCCATAGACTCCAATGGCGGCCAATCTCCGTTGACCGGCTAAGGCGGAAAACCCCCATTGATTTCAACGGCGGCGTAGCCCCGTTGAAAGTCTATGGCGGCGGATTCCCATAGCCGCCAACGGCGGCAGTTTGCCATTGAAAGTCTATGGCGGCGAAGCCCGTTGTTTTCAATGGGGATTTACTGAAAACCCGTGATTTAATTTACAGCGGAGATTTTTGTATTAAAATGAGAAACGGTTTTAAGTGTATTTGTGTAACTCTGGTTCTGAAGGTCGTAGCAAGTCGCAAATTGGACCCTAGGGTGTCCCAGTTCCAGCATTGAGAACTGGGAAGTTTGGACCCGCTGGACCCAACGGAACCGGATATTTTAATATGTTTGTGTTTTATCTTTAATACTGTGTCCCAAAGCAGGGATAAAACCCAGAGGAAATTCCTTTGCACACCAGGGTAGCATATGGCCAGAGAGGCGACCCAATGTCTAGGACTTAAGTATTGTTCAAAGGATTTTGTCACCCTCACTGTTTACCTGAGGGCGGAGATGGCTCAAACCAGAGCAGTCTGTAAGTGTCCCATTTCACACCTCACAACAAAGGGTATCCTGCCAGGAATTCCGTTTCATAAACTGGCTGGCATCCCTGATGCAAATGTGGGATTACAGAAATGAGACCCCAGAGGCCAACTGCACCTGTGCCAACTAGCTGGGGGGCATGTATCAAAATGTGTTCCCTCGTTAAAGAGTGGCTAGAGGTAATTGAAGACCAATCACCTGTACTCAATGTTAAGGATAGGGTTACAAAAGGTTTATAAACTGTTGTCCACCCTTTATCCTTTGTCTTCTGAAATCATTTTGATTATACCTGATTGCGAGAGAATTGCTATGCAACATACTTCTCATCCCCCATCCTCAAAGTAAGTGTACTTCTTGTCTTGTTACTGTACTATATCGTGTGTTCACCTATCCAAAGGAATAAATATACTTTATTATATCTAAGCCTCGTTCAGTTCAAACCCAGTTATCTGGTGTAAATTACAACCTGTCATAAGCTATCGTCACAGGCTTGTATATTAACTGGTGGCAGCGGCGGGATTGAACTGGACCTGGATTACAGTATTCTGCGGGGTACTGTGATCCAGTGGGAAACGATGGTAATTGCAAGTTCCTGGGTCTAAAGATATTGAACACACGTTAGTGCAACAAGTAACACAAGTTGTCACACCACCTCACTGCTGCGACCCAGAACCATGAGTGAAGCGGAAAACGTCTACTACCTGAGGACTAGAACTCAGCTAAAAGACAAGTGTCGTGAATATGGACTGGAATATGAGGACCAGGAGGTCGCAGACATGATTGCCGCAATCACGGAATATGAAACCCTGGCGTGCAGAGCCTCAGAGCCTCAGAGCTTGCCCTTGTACAGCCGACCGGAGATCAGGGACTGAACCCAGTGCCGGGGCGGCAGAATCCCGGGGAGGGAACGAGTGCACCTCCCGGGACAAGTGCGACAGGAGGGGCACTGATGGCTGCGGCCACCAGTCCGTTTACCCCTGAAATGTTGGCACTGATTACAACGTGGGGAGACCGAGGGACAGCGGAGTTTATCTCTATTGCAGTGAACAGACCCGCTTATTGCCCCCCGGTCCAACCCCGCAAAGATGAACTCCAACTGGACAAGCACAGTCTCACCAAGTACGTGGAAGGCACTGATCGGATCGACATGTTTTTAAAGAACTTTGAAACGCAGTGCCGGCGGTACAGGGTGCTTCCCCAGCATAGGGTTGCACGCGTGGACCCGCTACTCTCCGGCTTGGCTAAGCAGACATTGATGGCGCTTCCAGAGGAGTATGCTGATGATTATGCCCACCTGAAAAACCTATTGCTATTTCAGCACGTTTTTACCCAGGAAGCTTACCGGGGTAAATTCCGGCTGGAGGAGAGGCAGCCTCAGGAGACCTACGTCACCTATGTGACCTGCATGGCTTTATACGGGCTACACTGGGTGGAGGCCTGTGAGGCCAAGACTTACCAATGCCTGCTGGACCTCATCTTTCAGGAGCAGCTCATGCAGAAGTGCCCGCCGGCGGTGAGGGCTTGGGTGTATGACAAAAAGCCCAAGACTTACACAGAGGCAGTGAGGCTTGCAGATGACTATGTGGTCAGCCGATCCCAGATGACCGCCAAGGCACCCACCGGCGCCGGCCAAGAAGGCTGCTAATACCACCCAGTGGACCCAAAAGCCACCTGCGGGCAGCAGTTCACAGAGGGCGGGAGAGCTCCAGCATGAGTGCCGGTGCTACAACTGTAACAGCACTGGTCACCTCAGACCAGATTGCCCGGAACCCCTGCGTTCAAATGGACCCCATAGGGGGCAACGCACACCAGCTGCGAAGCCGGTAGCCCGTGTGTGGGTGGCTTCCACCAAAGAACCAGGACCGGTCATGGAAACAACTCCCAGCGAGACGTCCCATGTCACCCCTATCCCGGTTTCATTGGTGCCTACAGCCAGGAGCGGAGGACATCTCAGCGCAGACCTACAGCAGACGGACGGCCGGAGCAAACATCTCACCCCGGTCACAGTCGGTGACCGGCAAGCAGTCGGCTTGCTGGATTCAGGAGCTGCAGTGACCCTGGTCCGACCTGATATGGTCCGGCCAGAGGAATTGCTCCCAGGCCCTGGTATGCAGATCACTGTGGCCGATGGAGAGCCACGTTTCTTGCAGGTGGCCCGAATCTTTTTGGATTGGGGGGAGGGCAAGGGTGTGTGGGAGGTGGGGGTTTTACCCGGCTTGGATGATGCAATTCTTTTGGGCAACGACCTGGGACCGATGACCTGCACCTACGACCGTGTGCCCCAGCCCGCTGCAGTGGCGGCGGTTACTCGGAGCCAGACAGCGGCAATGCCGGCGGCGGCCGCTACAGTCCCCCAGCCTTTGGGACCAACGTTAGCAGAGGGCACAGAGGAGCACGAGGAGGTAAGCCAGGATCAGTTGCAACCACAGGCTGACTTACTGTTCCCTCTCACCCTGTCCCCTTCCCCTGACAATGACATGACTGGGGGGTGGCCAGACTTAGGAGCCCAGTTTAGGGAGGCAGGCGTGAGACTTCGGGCGTCCGAATCTCAGGCAGGGGAGGGCACTGAGCGCTGCCTATGGCATAAGGGACTCCTATACAAAGAAGAAGGGAACCTGGGGATAGAGGAGGGGGTGACCGGTAAGCGACAGCTAGTAGTGCCCCAGGGGTACCGACAGCAATTGTTACGGGTAGCTCACTCTATTCCGTTAGCGGGACATCATGGGGTCACCAGGATGCGAGTCCGGTTATTACAGCGTTACTACTGGCCGGGGGCATCCCGGGATGCGAGCAACTTCTGCCGCTCCTGTGATGCCTGCCAGCGAGTGGGTAAGGCGGGCGACCGTGTGAAGGCACACCTGAGACCCCTACCGATAATAGGGGAACCCTTCCAGAAGGTAGCGATGGACCTTATAGGACCCCTTATGATTCCCAGCAGGTCAGGGAAGCGCTACATCGTCACAGTGGTGGATTTTGCCACCCGGTACCCTGAGGCGGTAGCGCTTGGCACCATAAGTGCCAAGACAGTGGCAGCAGCTTTGCTGAACATTTTCTCTAGGGTAGGTTTCCCTAATGAGATCCTAACCGATCAGGGGTCGCAGTTCATGAGTGAACTGTTACATTGTCTCTGGGATGCATGCGGTGTACAGCACCGGCGCACTACCCCTTATCATCCCCAGACCAACGGATTATGTGAGAGGTTTAACGGTACCCTGAAGCAGATGCTTCTGACCTTTATAGAGGTGGAGGGGAAAGACTGGGAGATTCACCTGCAGCACTTGCTGTTTGCATACCGAGAGGTACCGCAAGAATCTACAGGCTTCTCCCCCTTCGAGCTACTATATGGCCGCAGGGTACGTGGACCTCTGGACCTATTCCGGGAGGGATGGGAAGGGGAGACTACTGCTACTGATGCTTCAGTGATCCAGTATGTAGTAGATCTCAGAGACCGGTTAGAGATGCTCATGGGGGTGGCCCAGGACCGCCTCAGGGCTGCTCAGACCAAGCAAAAGCAATGGTATGACCAGCATGCCCGTAGCAGAGAATTCATCCCAGGACAGCAGGTGCTTGTTCTCAAACCCACTCGGGAGAACAAGTTAATGGCTGCCTGGTTGGGACCGTACTCGGTTATCCGAAAGGTGAATGAATGCAACTATGTTGTACAGGTAGCGCCCGAGAGGCACAAGACATACCACATTAACATGTTGAAGGAATACAGAGCACCGAGTATGGGAGCAGTGCTGGCCATTTGTAGCCCACTGCTGGAGGATCCGGTGAGCAATGCTCTGCCTGATCTCCTAGGGAAGGCTAGGCAGGGAAACACTGTGGAGAAGGTGGAGATAGGGGCACAGTTGGGTGCTAGGCAGAAGAGAGAAGCCAGGGACATGCTAGCTCAGTTTAGCGCCCTCTTCACTGACATGCCAGGGACCACACATCTCACAAAACACCCAGTGCACACAGGGGACCTGCAGCCTCTGCATAAGCACGCTTATAGAGTGTCAGCAGAGGTCAAGACAAGTATGGAGAGAGAGATAGAGGAGATGCTGACCCTAGGGGTAATTTCTCTGTCCCAGAGCCCTTGGGCAAGTCCAGTAGTCCTAGTTCCTAAGAAGGACAAGACCACCCGGTTTTGTGTGGACTACCGGTTGCTCAACGCTGGGACGGTGTCAGATGCTTACCCCATGCCCCGCATGGATGAGTTACTAGATGAACTCGCGGGGGCAAAGTATCTGACCACCATGGATTTGAGCAAAGGCTATTGGCAAATCCCACTGACCCTGGAGGCTAGGGAGAAGTCAGCATTCATCACTCCAAGTGGCCTCTATGAGTTTTTGGTGATGCCATTTGGGATGAAGAATGCCCCGGCTACCTTTCAACGCCTGGTCAATAGGTTACTGGAAGGGATGCAGAGCTATGCCAGGGCTTACTTAGATGACATTGCTGTCTTTAGTAGTTCCTGGGAATCTCACATAGGACATGTAGCTGCGGTGCTGGATAGGATCAGGGAGGCTGGGCTTACCTTGAAACCCACTAAGTGTATGGTAGGGATGGCAGAAGTCCTGTACTTAGGGCACAGGGTGGAGGGCATCTCAAACAAGAGCCAGCCAAGGTAGAAGCCATAGTTCAGTGGCCTGTTCCAAAAACCAAGAAACAGGTCATGGCATTTTTGGGCACCGCAGGGTACTATAGGAATTTTATCCCACATTACAGCGCCATGGCCAAACCCCTGACTGATCTGACTAAGAAGCAACTGCCTGTGCTTATTACCTGGACTCCTGCCTGTGAAACTGCTTTCCAGGCACTGGAAACTGCGCTTGCTGCTGCCCCAGACTATACCAAGCATTTTCTCATTCAGACTGATGCCTCAGACTTTGGTGTTGGGGCTGTATTGAGCCAGGTGGGGGACGACGGCAAAGAGCACCCTAACGGTGTATCTCAGTCGCAAACTGCTCCCCAGGGAGGTGGCATATGCCCCCATTGAGAAGGAGTGCTTGGCCATTGTGTGGGCACTCAAAAGCTCCAGCCCTATGTATATGGGAGGGCTTTCACGGTCATCACAGACCACAATCCCCTGAGTTGGCTACAGAGGGTATCAGGGGAGAATGCCAAGTTGCTGAGATGGAGCTTGGCTTTGCAAGAATTTGAATTTACCATTCAACACAAAAAGGGCAGTGAAAACAGCAATGCTGATGGACTTTCACACCAGGACTATCCCTCTGAGACTGAATTCATTAATAGTGCCAGCAGTGCCCCACTCCCCGGTAGGGCCAGTGGGCCACAGGTCACCCATTAAGAAGGCGAGGTGTAGAGGGAGAAAGGTGGTGGCCCGGGATTAAAGGGGTTGCACCCCATTTGGCCATCCCCTGACCTCACCAGGGAGACAAGGGGTTAACTGGGCTGAGGTCCAGAAATGTGATTTAACCCTTGTTATGACATGAAAATGTGTATTCCCCTGTTCCCATGTTTCATTGTAATATCTGGTTTAATCAGTGTCTGCATCACACACACACACTAGAATCCATCCGGGAGTACAAGGGTTAATAGTTCTTTAATGATTATAGCCCTTTATGTAATTTTCCCGCCTTTTCAGGCACCATTTTGCAGGGTCCCATAGGCCGCCATTGGGGCTCCATGTGTTTCAATGGCGAACCGAGAATAGCGGGTCGCGCCATAGGTTCCAATGGCGGCGGCAGAAACAGCTCAAGAAAACGGCTAAGTGTGAAAAGCTGAAATTTAGGAATCCATACCTCCGGTTCCGGAGGGTCCAGAGAGCCAGGGTTTGGGGTACCTGTAGTCACTGCTTCGGCATCGCTGCAGAACCATCCTTGACCCTCTTGGACCAACCCGACGGAGTATGGACCCCCTTGAAAGTTCGGGACTTTTCCCATAGACTCCAATGGCGGCCAATCTCCGTTGACCGGCTATGGCGGAAAACCCCCATTGACTTCAACGGCGGCGTAGCCCTGATGCTCTGATTGCGAGAGAATTGCTATGCAACATACTTCTCATCCCCCATCCTCAAAGTAAGTGTACTTCTTGTCTTGTTACTGTACTGTATCGTGTGTTCACCTATCCAAAGGAATAAATATACTTTATCATATCTAAGCCTCGTTCAGTTCAAACCCAGTTATTTGGTGTAAATTACAACCTGTCATAAGCTATCGTCACAGTGAGGTCATGGGATTTTTCACCTAAAGGGAGAGTGTAGCCATGGCTGGATGAGCTAAATTTCTGCCTTCCCTGTCACGTAAGTTCTAGTAAGATCCAGACAGTGAAGGCTGTGGGGGTTTCCCCTCCTGCTGCAGCCTATGTGAGTGACGGAAGTGGAGATGACATGGGAGTCTGCGTCTGTTCAATAAGGATGCAGATCCGGTGTCCTCCCCTTTTGCCCAATAGAGGAGGTGACCTAAATTATAGAGATGAACCCAGCCCTCACAGGGTGGGGTTCACACAGTACCTTTCCCTCCTTCAGGGATGAGGCTGTAAGCCGTCTCCTCATGGACTGGGTGCAATCACTACTCTAGTGAGGCCTCATCATTACCAGCAAGTCTGTACCATCCAGGAGCCTGGAAGCTATCCTGACAACTTATTGTAATCGCTGTAATAACATAATGCAGTGACTGCTGAATAAAGACCATCCCTTTTTTTTAATCTGCTTTGTCGCAATCTATTGGCCAGATGTATGGGGATAAAAGACTGTCATGGTGGGGATTGCCTTCATATCTACTGGAGCCCACCATGGCTGGAGGCGCTTGCACCAAGAAAAAACAACATCCATTATCACCGTGAGCCTGCTCTGTTTCCCCATGTCATCGCGGAACACTCAGCATCTCCTGAGCTAAACAAGTACCGAGCAACACAAAGGACTGTAGCCAGAGCAAATCTCCCATAGGAAGGGGGGGGGGGCTGAGGGGGGGGGAGCGGTGCTACTTATAAAATATAGAAATAGCTCAAATGTGTGCTGTGTTTTTGAGAAAAACAATCTTTTTTAAATATGATTGTTTATACATTTTAGACTAGAAATTTAATTTTGTTCATCATAATAGATCATTTATGTACTGAATGTTACCAGTACAGTATATTGAACATGTTACTGAGACTGTTGCTGTAATTTTGTTATCTAATGTATGAAGATTGGAGGGTCAAAGTCTCAGCAGTGCTAAGTTCATGTCTAACTAACTTTCCCTGGTTTCCCTGGTTTCTAGGTATTCATATTCAGACTGCTGCTTATAGCTCTAAAATGTAAGGATATATTTTGCTGTCATTATGATATGGTAAATGCTATTTTATCGCCTTCAAACTGTATAGTGATACTTACTGTACTATGCCTAAGTATATACTTCTAAATCCTCTGAGTTAATTTCCAGTGGAAATGTTCTCCATAAAACACAGGTTCTATAACCAAAACCTTGAACTGCTAACAGTGGAAGAGCTCGCGTGCCAATCCTGGCTCTTCGTGCTTATCTAGAACTAAATGTGTGGCAGTAAACATGTCAGTTTATCAGCCCGCCAACATCCCTCTGTACTGTAATGATGTACAGCATTCATGGTGCCTTGTATCATTGCAATGGGCCCTCTAGTTAAAGGTGCAATCACCTATGGCTAGCCTACAACATTGTATATGTAAATTAATTTGCTTCCTAATCTAACAGTGCTAAAAGCAGATATTAGGCTTATTTTGTTCTCTGGCAATTAAATAGAAATTGTATTTTTTAGGGGGTTCTGTGTGGAAGACGATTTGTCAATCAAGTGTTCGCGTTAAAAAAAAATTAAGTTGGGGGCGTGTCTATGACGGCATCCAGGACGGTCGGGTAGAGGAAGAGCTCCTGAGACCCTTCAGCATAAACTTACTTTTTAAAGAGTTTTAGCCCGACCAAAAACGTATAAAAAGCCCCTAAAAGGTTCCTAAACCCGGCAGGATGGCAAATAAGGGGAAAAATCCCCCGACTCATGGAGTTAACAACTTCTTTACCCCTGCAAAGAGGCCTAGAGAGGCAGGTGGAAAGCGGCAAGATGGCCCCCAGACTCCAGGCCCACGAGGCACACAAGGCCCCTCGGACCCAGCACACCCCGCCGAGTCCCACCCACCCGCAGAGGGTGGAATTACGAAGGCATACTTGGAGGAACTACATGCCAAACTACAGCGCTCACTCCAAACAAATATTAAGGAGGCGGTGGCCGAAATCCGGCAGGATATTAATGGCCTCCAGGAGCGCACCACCACGTTAGAATCCAGACTTGACGAGGCCCTAAACCATCAGTCAGAGGCGGACGACGAAATCATCCGCTTGGGCCACGAAATCAATACCCTGCGGGATGGCCTGGAAGACCAGGAAAACAGGGATCGCCGCCAGAACCTTCGCATCCGCGGCATCCCCGAGGCGGTCCTACCGGCGCACCTGCGGGCCTACCTGGTGGATTTCTTCCTTCTCCTGTGCCCAGACCTCGAGCCAAGAGACCTGGAAATCGACAGAGCGCATAGAGCTCTGGGTCCGCGCTCCGAGGATCCCAATCGCCGGCGGGACGCGATCGTGCGACTGCACAGCTATTCTACCAAAGATAAGCTGATCGGTGTCAGCAGGGAGAGAAACACGATCGCGTTCCGAGGCGAGCAACTACAGGTCTATAACGACCTTTCTAAACTAACTGTGGACAGACGCAAGGCTCTTCGCCCTTTAACACTGCTCCTGAGAGAAAAAGGGGTAACATACAAATGGGGATTCCCCTTCAAATTGGTGGTCCCCCACAAGGGCAAATACCTAACTATTAGGCACCCCGAGGACATGGCACCCTTTGCCAAAGCCCTGGGCCTCCCAGACGATTCCTTCCAGCTTACCCACTCTGCCGGTAACCGGACCCGGGAGAGAGACGACGTACCTGTGAGAGCCTCTGAGAGAATCGCGGGTCAGAGGCAATCCCGGGAAAAATGAGGGGCCGCACAGAACCGATCACCAATACCTCCATCCTCCCCACAAAACATTAAAAAACATAAAAACAGCCCTCAAAATGGCGTCGGACACATCCCTACCTTTCGACGCGGTCCTCCCCCTCGACCCAGGCCTCACCGGTCCTCTAACCCAGTAACAGACTTGCAGCCAGCCCCTGAGATCTCTCCAGGGATACACCAGCCATAAGACGGCGAACAGCTGACTCCGGAGCCCCGCAGTGGTCCACGATCCTCACCTGGCTGACCGCCGACATCAGCTCCGCAGTTCCCCCAAGATGGCGGCCGGAGTGCCCATGCTTCTCCTCGTGGTCCTTCACCGATCAGCGGTCGCTCAGCTGCCTTGCTTACCAAGATGGCGTCCATGGAGGCCCCACACCACCGAGACGAACCCCGCCGAATCCAGACGAGCTCCGACTGACGTCACCGCGCTGCGTGACGGGCTCACGTCAGCGACGCCTGCATTACCTGCATATGGCGGTGGCGGCGGCGTCGGGGCATGATGACGTCATCCGGCACAGAATGCTGGACTTCCCCGGCGGCACCCCCTAGAAGATCTCCTCCACTACCTCTCCCGGCCAGGATTGACTCAGCGCTCCCCCCACCGGCCGGGGGGGGGCGGCGCCATGTTGTATACCCCGGCTCAAGTCGCCCGATCACCCTTCCCCTCCCCCCCCCCCACAACTGCAAAAACCCACGCAACGCGAAACAGAACCCCAGCGGCCAAACACCGACAGACAGGGCTGGTACAAATGTCCCACAACATGTCCCGTCCACCTCCCCTCACAAGCCCCAAGGTCAGTACTGTCCCCCCCTCCCCTGTCCTACGGTTGCGCTTCCCCACAACAGCATACACATCAAGTGGAGCCCCCGACTCCCCGCCACCACCCCGAACCCCCAAGGATAAGCCCATCCGTTGGGATCCCCTCTATCCCCCTCCCCCCCCCTCTCTCCCTCTACCCCTACCTCCCCTGTCCACATCACCCCCCCCTCCCTCTTCCCCTACCTCCCCTGACCACATCACCCCCCCCCCCCTCCTCCCTCCCCATCCCCTCCCACTCTCTCCCCCCTCCACCTTCTCAGCCCCCCCCTCCACGCCCCCCCCCTGCACCCCCACCGCCAACAACTTACCCCGCCCCCCCGCACATCCCGATCCCAACTACTCAGAGTATGGAGCAGTGAACGGCAGCCCTAGCCGCACGGAGCAGCGAGAGGGCGGGAGTTTCAAACTCTGACGAACCCCTAATGACTAATCAACTGCACTCTGCACAATCTACACAGGCCCAATAGAATAGAGCTCAATTCACTAATACCCCGTCCCAGATCTTCCCCCCCCACCACCGAAGTCCTCACCCCCCCCCACCCCTTCACCCACCAACCCTCCCCCCCCTCACCCCTCCCTCCCCCCCCGCACAAACAGAAATTACCCCTGCAACAATGTCCCCTAGTACAGACAGAAAGAGAGATGGTTGGCCTCCCTTTGCGCCCTTAGCTTACTCAGGCCCCCCCTCCCTCACAAAGCGGAAAACCTCTCAAAAGCAACATGCTCCACTCTCACACTAACAGGGGGCTAGTCCCCATACCCGCGTGCGGGCGCTGCAAATGTCTAACCTGTATTTAATCTGTTCTGTGTTATATATCCTAAATGTATTATAAGTTTTCTGTTGTCCCACCAAAACACTAAGTGGGAAGGTTTTGCGAAACCACTCCCTCCCCCTCCCCCCCATTGACCCCCATTCCCCCCCCCCCCAAGGTTCATCTCCAGGTTGAGAAACCCCTGACCCCCACCACTCCGAAGGAACCCAAGAGACTACAGTTTTCTGTCAATGTGCCTATTCCTAACCTGCCTGTTTCTGTACATGTACTGAATAACTGCTATGCCTCATTTTGATTGATATGATAATCACGCAGGTCGAGATGGTGATCTACTCCCCCTTCCTCCCACCCCCAAATTCCCCCCCCCCCTCCCAACCCTCCTCTGCCCTCCTCTTCCTACCCCCCCCCCTCCTTAGTTCCCTCCTCCAGTTAGCACTCACCCCCAGTTCTGTACCATCCCTCACCTACTCCCCCTCCTCCCATATAACCCCCCCACCACACCCACACCCCACTGAAAGGGGAATCAAAGGACGATCCCTACTCCTGAGCATATTCGCGCACAATGGGAAAGAGAGGCCGAGGCCCAACGGACCCTACTAGCCGTGCCGGCGCTGGATACCCCACGAACCTCCCCAGGTACGATGCATCAGAGTAAGTAAATTCGAGCATATCCTCACATAACTAAGGGTCTCCCCTTGGCCCGCCTTTGCTGGAGACTGTTGTCAGACCCGCCCCCAAGGGTCTTAAACCACTCCAACCGGCCTTTAGGTCAGACCGGTTACACACCTTTTAGACCCCATCCGGGTCTACCCTCCTCCCCTTTTCCACCCGCTGTCTCTAACCCAGCGGTTCCCTACCCACCCCAACCCTCCTGCCCATTTGACAACCCACCCCTACCCTTAGCTCACAGTCCACACGTAACGAAAGTGAACAATACCCATAATGTCCCACCAAACAGCATTAAAGTTTGTATCCCTAAATGTTAAGGGCCTCCATAATACTAGAAAGAGGCGCCTGGCCCTACAGGAGATCAAGAGATCAGGGGGAGATGTTGTTTTCCTCCAGGAGACGCACTTCACGTCTCAGGAGCCGCCTAAAACATTCCAACATGCGTATCCGTTGAGCTATTTCTCTTCATATAGTAGTAAGCGCAGAGGGGTTGCCATTCTGATTCGTCAGGGCACCCCATTCAATTTAACAAAAGTCCAGGCAGACCCAGAGGGAAGATTTATTGTGGTCTACGGCTCACTTTCAGGTTCGACAATCGCCCTTATTAACCTATATGCCCCAAATGAGAACCAGACAGAATTCCTAAAAAAAGTTCTGGAAGAAATTGACCCACAATACTTATCCTCGCTGCTTATAGCAGGCGACTTAAATATGGCTCTCAACCCCAGAGAAGACAAATCGAGCCTACCAGGACGACAACACTCCACCCAGTCACAAAGACTGGGGAAAAAATTCAAGGACATTATGGGGGACTTTTCTCTTATAGACATTTGGAGAACACAGCATCAGGGGCAAAGGGATTACACCTTTTACTCGGCCCCTCACCAGACCTATTCCCGTATAGATTACTTCCTTGCTACCAGGAACATACTAGAAGCCGCCACAGAATCAGATATCGGCCCAATCACGTGGTCAGATCATGCTCCCATCACCATGACCCTATCCATCCCATTCGTAAAAATGATCTCATACTGCTGGAAACTTAATGACTCCTTATTGAATCACTCTGAGACAGTAAGGGAGCTCAAAAAATCCCTTAAGGAATATTTTCGTATAAACTCAGGCTCAGTCTCATCCCCAGCAGTCCTATGGGAAGCCCATAAGGCGACAATCAGAGGACATTTCATCTCGATTGCCTCCCATCGGAAAAAAATTAAACTCAAGCAAACCAAAGAGCTAACAGACAAAATAATTAGCTTAGAACAGCAACACAAAACTAACCCCTCCCGGAAAATTTATAAACAGCTGACTTCTGCTAGAAATGACTTAAAAATAATACAATTGGAAAACGTAGAAAAAGCTCTTAAATGGACGGGTCAGAGGTATTATGATAAAGGGAACAAGGCTGATAGACTTCTTGCTAGCAAGCTACGAGGCATACAAAAAAGGTCACAAATAACGGCGATCCGGAGTAGTGCTGGTGAACTCTTATATAACGAAACAAAAATTGCAGAGGAATTTACTAAATTCTACACTAAATTATACAACCTACGAGCCCACTCTGCAACCCCAGGCTTGAAGGAGCAAACGGCTGCTTTTGACTACCTAGCCGACTGCGACCTCCCCTCGCTAACAGAGGAGGAAAACCTTATATTAAATGCCACAATAACGGCGGAAGAATTAGAAACGGCCGTCAAGGCCTCAAAACTCTCAAAAGCACCGGGCCCTGATGGCTTCACAAATGCATATTACAAGAAATTTCTCCCCATCTTGTCCACCCACCTATTACACTTGTTCAACTCTTTTCTAGAAGGTAATCCTATCCCATCTTCAATGTCGTCCGCCAATCTGGCCCTAATACTCAAAGACGGGAAGGACTCCACCCAGTGTGGAAGTTATAGACCAATCTCACTGTTGAACAATGACCTAAAACTGTATAGTAAAATACTGGCGAACAGACTTAATCCAATACTCCCGAGATTAGTGCACATAGACCAGGTCGGGTTTGTCCTGGGTCGTCAGGCTTCGGATAATACCCGTAAAATCATAAATTTAGTGGATTATGCCCACCTCTCAGACTCAAAAGCAATGTTACTAAGCCTCGACGCAGAGAAGGCATTTGACAGAATTGACTGGCTATTTCTAGACAATACATTGAAAAAATTCGGGTTCAGTGACTCATTCCTGAGAGGGGTTCAGGCGCTCTATCAGAATCCGTCTGCCTCTGTAAGACTAACAGGAGGAGGACCCGAGCGGATCCACATTAGAAATGGAACCCGTCAGGGGTGCCCCCTCTCCCCTCTCCTCTTTGCTCTCACGATTGAACCACTGGCGACTAGAATCAGACAAAACCCAAACATCCAAGGTATCCCCATTGCCAACGAACACTACAAAATTTCCCTATTCGCTGATGATATCATCCTGACCTTGACCAGGCCCCTCACTTCCCTCCCCAACCTCCAGAGGGAACTGACGGAATTTGGGAAGGTATCAGGTTATAAAATAAACAGCGACAAATCAGAGGCCCTCAATCTTAACCTCCCTGACCCCGTAGTTAAGCTCCTTAAACTAAATTTCTCCTATCGATGGTGCCCTTCGTGCATTAAATATCTGGGAATTAATGTATCAAGGCACTATCGGGACCTATATCGGGATAACTACCCGACACTGTGGGAACAGATCAAAAAAGATCTAGATCGGTGGGAAGGTTATCAGATCTCATGGATCGGGAGGATGATCTCTACCAAGATGAATATACTCCCAAGAATGTTGTACCTTTTTCAGACACTCCCGATCCAGGTTCCGGCCACTGATCTCAAATATATACAGAATAGATTACTCCACTTCATTTGGCAGGGTAAGAGGCCCAGAGTCGCCAGATCGGTCCTGATGACCACTAGATCCAGAGGAGGGATGGGGGTACCCGATCTTTATAAATACTATCTAGCTGCACAGCTTAAACAGGTGGTAATGTGGAACTCAGACCCGACCCGCTGTTGCTGGGTTAAAATGGAGACTCAATGTGCCAAACAGCCTTCTCTGCAAGCCTGCCTCTGGAGCCTGGACAGAGGAGATGGCCATTTACACAATCTTGAATTACAGACCTCACGATTTACGTGGGACATCTGGTCCAGATGTAAATATAAATATAACCTCTCCTCTAATAATTCCCAACTCACCCCACTCGTTAATAACCCCAAATTCCCTCCGGGATGTGGATCTAAACTGTTCGCCCACTTTAACACACGGGGTATAGAGGCGATTGTCGATCTACTGAGCCTGGGGAAGCTCCTGAGCTACCAAGAACTGAGGACCAAATTTAAACTCAAAGAATTGGACACTTTCAAATACCTCCAAATTAGAAACTTTGTGCGAACTACCTGCCCTCTTCCAGAATACCCCACTCTCACTACGTTTGAAAACCTGTGTCAGGCCAAGACCTACCAGAAGGGTCTAATCTCAGATATATATAACGTGCTTATGCACACAACGACTCCCACACAGCATGATTACATGCTCAGATGGGCAGCTGACCTGAACATTAATATAGAAAGAGAGACTTGGGAGGAAATCTGGCAGGCAGCCTCAGAAACTTCCCTATGCACTACAATTAAGGAGAACATTTATAAGATCATGTTAGGCTGGTATCTTACCCCAGCACGATTAAACCAGATCTACCCTCTGGCTTCAGACCAATGTTGGAGAGGCTGTGGTAATAGAGGGGACATGGTCCACATCTGGTGGACCTGTCCAGAAATTGTGAAATACTGGACCAAGGTCCAAATTCTGATAAAAGAGGTCACCGACCTAGAAGTTCCTATTGAACCACTGACCTTCCTGTTGGCCGCACCCATGCCGAATATTGTTCGGCCCACCAGGAAATTAATATCCTTCATTCTTACCGCGGCGAGGTGCTGTATTGCGGCCTCCTGGAGGAAAACAGCAGTCCCGGCACTGAACACGATTAAAAAGCGAATTAGCGAGGTAATGATCATGGAAAGGCTTACCGCCACCGTGAGGCATAAAATCCCCGCTTACGAAGCTATCTGGGAACCTTGGTTCCTCCTCTCCAGAGACCGCCACCCAAACCCAACAAGATAGAGGCCTACTCTCCCCCCCCCCCATATGGGACTCAGTGACGACCCCACTCAGAGTTCTACCTACCAGTCAAATGGGCTGCCCCTCTCACCCTACTCCCCCCCCCCCCTCTCTCTCTCCCACCCACTTCCCCACACCCCTCCCCCCTAGGTCTTCACTCTCGGAAGACACCACCTCTCCCCCTTTTTTCCCTCCCGACAACTGAGGTTGCCACCCTGTTTCCCCCCCCCCCCCCCCCCCCAAAAAAAAAAAAAAAAATGTTACCTGGAAAAATGTTAGGCGATGTTAAAATGTCTGATAAACTGTATTATCTAAATGCCTAATAAAAAAATATGGAAAAAAAAAAAAAAAAAAAAAAAAAATTAAGTTGATCAACTCGGTGAATATAATCGACAAATATTCAAATAAATAGATAAATACTTGTGTGATTTCTTTTTGGGTGCAATAATGTGATTAAATGTTGAATGAGAAGAAAGCAAAGGGCTAAAGATAAGTCCTCCAAAAGAAAATCACATGAATGCACACCACAATCTAAAAAATATAACGTTTAATTGAGACATATGTTTTAAATAGATCACTAGAAATTCAAAGGTGGAGGTGGGCTATTCAGAGCAATTGAGAGACTATACTCAGACACTATCTGCATATATTGTAGTTTGCTTTATAACCAAGTGAGTCTATGATAAATAACAGTTTCGCAAATAACTCATACAGTCAGGGAGTGCTAGAGTAATGCAGGGATATGGGATGCCTTGAACACCACAACGAGGAAAAGCTTTATCCTAATGCGGCCGCCACCGCGGGAATTTTAAAACCGCGGAGGCGCGCGGCTTCTTTTCGGCCGGTTCCCCGCGCCTCGGGCGCTTTCAATGATACGCGCCATTAGCGCTTATCTGCTGATGCGGCCGCCGTGCGGGAAACTCCGATAGAAACGGAGAAAAGCCCCGCATTTATCCGGGTAAGTGTTAGAATAAAGGCGGCTGCGACAGTAGCTGACACAGACGGGTTCTCTATTGCGCACTATTACTGGTTACTGGGCTAACTCGTATGCCACTAGCTAATCACTGTGGTGCGAAACTAAATGACACCCCTACTCAGATACTCAAAGTGGACCCATTTGCTAGGTGTCGCAAAGGGTCGTAAAAAACATCCCAAAGTTCCTTTTGCTCCGGTACGGAGCTTCGTCTGGGGCAAAAAGTGCAAGCGTCCCAGAGGTGATTTAAAGAGCCAGACATTGCCATAGTTACAGAGGACGCTCATTGTGTGATATGCTCAGAATGCATTATTGTGGCACTCTCATGTGGGGATATTTGATACTGGATGTGGGTAGACTGCACTACCTTCAATATATGCATAATCAGGTAATGAATGAATAAATATTTCACACCATGGTGAGTTGGAAATATAATCTCAATACTTTACTAAATAGTTCATAATAAATCTGGATATATATGAATCAAGTTAGAGAGGGTTTGAATATGGATGGATGCTGTGCACAGCTATTTGGTGGCGTAAATGAGCGAGACTACATATGGTGTGTATTCCAATAATAATAATACTACTATTGAGTCATGCGGGGTAACAATTTATATCCATCATTGTGACAGTAATGAAGATCAGACATTATTATGTAAGATAAGGAGTTCAATCAATAAAAGGTGTGTATGTAAATCCTTCATTTAGGCCGTTAGGACTTCGCGTTTTTAATTTGAAAATTCATTCGGCCTTAGTTGGTAGAAGCTTTTTATCAGTGTCCCCACCACGCGTAGTGCCCTTCAGATGGTAGATCCCTGTAAATGACAGACATTTGGCAGTCCCTTTATGTTAGTTATTGACATGTCTTGCCACTGGAGTGTCTTGTTCATGTCTCATAAAGTTCACGTGTTCCTGAATTCTGCTCTCATGGTTTTACCAAAATATCACTTCCTACACTCGCAAGTGATGAGATAGACCCCAATTTGCAGTCCTATAGTTGATAAAGGTATTAACTGTATGTTGACTGCTGTTGTTGTGATTCGAGAAGGATTTAGTGGAGATGACATACAGTAGTCACAGGCCTTGCAACTATGGCATTTGTACATGCCTAGAGCCGAAGAGGTAAGACAGTTAGATTGTTTAGTCCGCTTGTAGTGGCTATGTACCAGATGATCTCTTAGGTTCTTGGAACGCCTGCTTTTGATTGTTGGAACAGGGCCTAGTACATCCTTGAAGTCATCATCTGAAAGAATAAAATGCCAGTGTTTAGTGGATATACGCTTGATCTGCCACTATCTCTTGTTGTATGTGCGCAGACACCTTATTTGCATTTTGGTTGTTGTTGTTGTGGCATTCTTGGCTTGTAAAAGTGTGTACATGTGACAGGATGGCCTCACGGTAGGGTCAGTAAGAGTCTAAACAAGGTGTTAGGCTTAACCGTCAGTGGTTTATTTTCCATTTTTGATAAGATGCATCCGTCCCTTCTGACTTTAAAGAGCCTATTCAGGTAGCTTCGACAAGTTACTTAACGCTTGTAAAGTGCACTTTACAAATGATTTTGCAAGTGTAGCTATTCAGAAAGCTGTGATAACATGTCAAAATAGCCTGGAAACTGCCTTTTTATAAGTGTTATCACTCTTGCAAAAATAAACCGAGCGGTAGGTCAAAACATGCTGAAACTTGCATTTTTTTTGCAACACAAGTTTATTATAACTATATAAAATAACAATATGGAGCCATTTAGGTAAAGGGGAAGAATATTTAGGCCACGTGGTCCTTCGCTAATCTGCCATCAATTTCTATGTTTTGTTATCTGCATTACCACTGGTCTATGATGTCTCCAAAAAGGGCTGGCTGTGAATATTACGTGGCTCAGTGCTTCTCCTCACTCTCCTCCAGCAGGGTCCAATGTCAAATGACGTTGCCTTACCATGACAACAGACATCATGTGACATTGTGACGACATGCATCATCATGTTGTCATGGCAATGCTACGCCATTTGATGTCTCGACGCCATGATGAGGGACCCTCCAAGGAGATGGTTGAGTAGAAGGTAAGAGACATTTACTGAGGCTCCGCGTTCTCCCAGTTGTTGTGGGGAAGAGCCTCTGTAACACGGGGCTTGGTGCAGTGGCCCCGATGGGACTGCCATAAAGCCGGCCCAGTCTCCAAACACTAGTAATCTTTCATTATATGGAGCTTTCCAACCCTTCCTAAAGAGCAAGTAACAAGCCAAGGAGTGGTACTGACTTCTGATTCACCCTTTTTGATTATCTGTTGCTATAAATTAGAAGAAATAAATGTGACAAAGAGCAATTTTCCTAAAGTAGATGTAAACAGAATGCACCATTTTTTTTAATAAGAAAGAATACTTTGCCCAGTACTAAGTAAAGGAAAAATTGGGATATAGAGGGACGTGCGTTGGTATTTTTTACTTTTGTTCTTCAAAAACCATACTGGATCAGCACTCACAAAAAAAATAAGAGTAAATGATAGACTCATGTTTTCCTTTTGGCTTAATTAAGCCTGACTAAGGGGCCAGGAGGTCTTAAACCGTTACTCTATTTTGCATAGTTAACAGTTTGTGTCAGTTCCTTTCTTTGTGTGTCCTATTTTTTTGTATTTCTGCTAGTTTTTTTTGGATACATTAAAGAAGAAACTTGTTGAGACCAAAAGGAAAACATGAGTATCATTTTCCCTTAATTATTTTTTTAGTGCTGATCCAGTATGTTTTTTTTTTTATAATTGTATGCATCCAGCGGTATAAAGTAGATGTAGGATCCTAGCCAGGGCCGCAGACACATTTCTCAAGACCCAGGACTAGAATTTTGACCGGTCCCCCACCCCCCATGTTGTTGGCCTTACTGGCCTCCCCCCTTTCATATCTCCTTGCCAGCCCCCTCCTCTATCCCTTCCTCTCACACCTCCTCTATCCCCCTGTAATAGCGACTTATCCCTGTTTTAGAGAAAAGCTGCCTCAGAGCTCTGAATCCAGCATGGAGCTAGATAACTGCAGCCACTCAATTAGTCAGTCTCCACCTGGACTAATCAGAGCTCTGTGAAAGAGCGTTGTGTGAGACACAGGAGGGAGATTTTCTGGGCACAGTAATATCTGGGCTGACAGAAGGAGAGGAGAGTATTGAGAGCACAGGAGGGCTGTGTTCTGAGAGCAAGACACAAGGAGACCAGACCTTTTTTCCTGGACACAGAGGACCCAGGAATCTGCCAGAGGCAGGACCCTCAATCACACCAAGGCACCTGGACACCCCTCACATGAAGGACAACCTGCTTTAAGGTACTGCAGAGACTTTGGGGTGATAAGTGGGTAAAGGGCTTCCCCCCACCCCCCAGCCTTGCTGAGAGGGACTGGGGAAGTACGTTAGCCCTTACAAAGAGATAGGTGTTTGTTGTTTTTCTATATTTGTGTTTGCTGTGCTGTTTAAAGGGACAGGCTCAATAAAGTCATACAGTATGTTAATTTCACCCTAAACTGTCTCCATTTGCATACCTCTGTACATATCTCTTACACCTCCTCTATAAGCCCTCCTCTATCCCCCCCCCTCTCGAGCCACTTCCTCTACACATGTATTTTTCTTCCCCTCCTCTTCACTCACTCTCCTACCTCCCTATTGTTTAATTACCCTCCTCTCCCTCAACCACACACAGGCACTTCCCCCCCACACACACAAAATACAACCCCCCCCCACACACACAAAACAATACCCCCCAGCCACACAAAAATACCCCCCCTCCCCCCACATAGGGTTGCCAGGTGGCTTCTCCAAAAATACTGGACACAATGGTGAAAAATGCTGTGCACTCAAAGTCGGTGTGGAGGTATGTTATTCATAAATGATCAGACCGTTACGTCATTTTTTCTAAATTTCACTCCAAGTATGCACCAATTTGAACCATTTCATATTCTATTTCGTAAAAAAATTCTGGGGCATTTTTTATGAAATAGAATATGAAATGGTGCAAATTGGTGCATACGTGGAGTGAAATTTAGAAAAAAAATTACAGAATGGACAGATCATTTATAGATAACATACCTGCAGTTATACATAGCCAGCAATACTGGTCTTAATGCTTCTCTCCCACTACTACCAAGATTGTTGCAATCCCCCTCATATTCTCACTCCCCCTCATCTTCTCAACCCCTCACCGCTCCTCATTCTCTCACCCCCCTCCTCATCCTCTCACACCCTTATCCCCTCACCCCCCTTCACCATCCTCTCACACCACCACCCTCCTCCTCCCTCACCACCACCCCTCCTCCTCCCTCACCACCACCCCTCCCCTTCCTCACCACCACCACTCCTTCTTTTTCCTCCTCCTCATCCCCTCCTGGTATCTTATCTGTGGAGCTCCTACTGGCAGACAGGGACACAGTGGAGCTCTTCTCTCCTCTCCCACATGTAAAGCTGGAAGGAAACTATATTTCCCGGCAAGCAAATGGGGGAGCCGTACACGCTCCTTAAGGATGTAAAGCCCTCCCATTGGTCAGTCTTCTCCTTGGGGGGGGGCAGGAGGTGGTGACACTGCCCGTTGCCATTGGTTACGAGACGCTGCAGCCTGCAGGAGACTCATCCTGCCGCTTCTGTATCAGAGGTAAGAGCGGGGACCCTGCACCCGGGCACCCTCTGCACTCGGGCTTCCCGCCGCACGTCCAGAGAGGGAGAATATGGACACATGCATGTCTGGTACTACCTCTAATTTTTTACCGGTCTGAGGGAAAATGACTGGTCTGTCCAGTTCAAAACTGAACACCTGGAAACCCTTCCCCCACAGCCAACACAAAATACAACCCTCCCACCCAGCCCGCCTTCACACACACACACACACACACACAAACACACCCTACCTCTGGGGTGATCTGGTACCTCGGCTCTCCCCAGCTGCTGCTGGGCCTCTCTCCCACGCCGGGCTTCATTCTCTGTAAGACCAGGCCTCTCTCCCTCCAGGGCGCGCTGGAAGCTGGGTCCTCCCAGAAGTCGCACTAAGCATCCGGTGAGCACCGGTGTGAGAGAGCCCCGGCCTGGCAGAGGACGGCTTGGCTTGGCAGAGAGGCCCATCAGCAGCTGGGAAGAGCAAGGGCCTAGCAGCCGGCAACCAGCGTCCCGGCAGCCAGATGCAGAAATTGGGCCTGACAAGTCACAACTTCTAGCATTGTATGGCCGAGCCACCCGCAGCCGCCGGGCTCCGGGACAATTGTCCTGGCTCTCCCTCCTGTCAGTGTCCGGATCCTAGCACCTCCATCTGAATTACTGTATATAAGACAGGGTGAGTGCAAGTTTGTTCTATTTTCTTTACTTTTGTTCTTGTACATAATGTCTAGAGATGTGCAAACTTTCACCCTAAATTTTCCCTTTTATATTCACGAAAAAACACATTCGCTTTTGCATTGGGGAACATTTCATCGTTAATCAGTCCCAATGTACAGTATAATTAACCCACAATGCAAAATAGCTCGGTATGGTGGTATCTTTATGTAAAATAAATGAAGGTAGCAGTGATACATTCTTTTATTTGAAGACATGTTTTAAGTAAAGACTTCTAAAACTTGCAATATTTATTATAGTTCAACTTCTCTCCCAGCTTTGTTCCTGCTAGACACTGTTCAAACTTGGCATCCATCTCTTGGCTCTGATCTTCAGTAAAAAGGCTGCTCCAGTCCCCCACGTCTCCTTTCAAAAGAGAAAACGAGTTAGCGTTCTGCCTTTACATACATATATTATTTAGCAGTTATGGACTTTATTTTCTTCCATATGGTTGTGATTCAAATGTTTTTTTGCATCTTTTACCTGTGAGCATTTTCTTATCTACTTATGCATTGATTACACAACAATTGGTACACAAAAAATATTATATAAATGTATTTGAGGGAAAAAAATTAACCGGGGAATGAACCTTTTGGCTCATTGAATCTGCTTGTATCACGATATAACATGTTTTTGTATTTGTGAGTTTTTATCACAGTCTACATTTATTCATTTTCTGTAGTGGCTGTGGTATAGGAGGGAGAAACCACCCATATACTGAAGTAACAGAAGTTATATAACAATAATGCTATTGAAAACAATGTCTAAGGTGAACGCATTATCTAAGACGTTGTTTTGTGCGTTCACTAGGTAATAACATCTGCTACATCTGTACTTATTGCAAGGGACTTCATTACTGTGTTAAATATATTTTACTGGGCTACTTTCCAAATAGATATTTTTTATACAAAAAAAAAGTTACATTTCTAATTCTTAAAAGGCTACTATACATTCATATTGTTAAACACAAACTAACATCATTAGACAATTAATTAACTACAATTATTTTTGAATGTTATTATATTTTAAAAAATAATAATGAACCAGCTCTTTACAACCTTATGACAGTCTATATGCCAGATGTGGGGGAACATTTTGAATCAATACTTTGAGTGCCCTCAGGGTGTAGAAACTATATCATAGAATCTGGCACTCCAGGGCCCCTTGATGTAGTTGCTATGTATAAAAAAAGCCTGCTGGTTTTACTAAGGGAAATCCCATCCTGCGCTCCGATGTGATCCACACTATGAGGAAAGGAAGGGATGTGACTCCTACCCATCTGTTCTGTCATCAGTGATGGAGCGACCACGTGATCGCGAACTGCTGGAGGGGTTATGCCACTCTTCTGCCGCGGCCCCTCCGTTACTCTTATGGTTAATATAAAGGTATTCATTAACATCCAACAATATAAAATCTAAAACTGGTCTTATCTACTGTAAATTAGTTTGTATTTGTTTTCCCATTACTTACCTTTACGGAACAAAGCATCAGCTATTATACCATGTGTCTCTTTAGATTTATCTTTCATAGATTTAAAGGTCGTTCGGTTTTCAATTAACAGAATTTGGTCCTCAGTCAAAGAGATCCCAAAGAATTTAGATATCTTCTTCAATTGCACAGGAAGGTCCTTCAATGAGAAAAATCACTTTAGCATAACAGACTCTTCACTTCAATAAAACATACACAATAACACGTCGCTCACCATAGACCAAAAACACAAAATATTATCTGGTGCAAGGAGGGAGGAGAATATAACATAGGCACAGACAAAAATGATAAGAGATCACAAAAAAACCCTAATAGTTGCACTCAAGATAAGTCACACTAAACGTAATAGCGTGGCCGCCATGAAGGCTTGAATAGCCAAACCCTCCAAATAGGGTCGACCGCAATTTGGTCACACACGAATACAAAAAATAATAAAGTTTTAATGTAACAGATAAAATACGACGAAACACTTAAAATAATGATAAAATCCCCATGCACTGAGTGGGGGCAGAAATATTTAATATATCAGATGAGTATCTATATTAAAGCAGATGGTAACCGGACAGCCACACAGTAATTAGGGGCTAGTTCCCATATAGCGGTATTTAATTAATTAGTTAGGGAAAACATATAAAAAGTATGAAATATATAAGTAGACCCAGCACATTAAGCTATTGTGTAGAACGCTGGTTGTAAGTGAACATAAATATGCAGCCTGTCTAAAGCACATATAGTGTCTGAATGGAGTGTTGGCTGCTAATGGAACAGATATGCAGTCTATCTGTATCCACCCCTCGCTTCTGTATGTAACTATGTTTAACTGCTATAAGGTGGAACATATGTAGTTCATATGTAAAATATTTGACTGTTGAAAAAGGAAAGTATGCTGTCTATCTGAATCCACATCTAACCTCCATGTGGAGCTTAGGTTGTTTAATACCAATGAACATACAACCTGGCTGTATCCACAGTAAGCGTTCCCTACTATGTGTCTTTGGGTACAAGTCCGGAAACAAGATCTATCTGCCTCGAGCACGTTACTGTCAACATAATGACGTCACCGAAACTCCGACGTATGTTTCACGTGTTAACGCGTGCTTTCTCAAGGGGGAGGAGTGGATACAGCCAGGTTGAATGTTTATTGGTATTAAAGAACCTAAGTTCCACATGGAGGTTAGATGTGGATTCAGATAGACAGCATACTTTCCTTTTTCAACAGTCAGCAGTAAAATATTTTACATATGAACTACATATGTTCCACATGTGCCTATGTTATCTTCACTTCAATATGAAGATTTAAATGTCCTGTCCCCTTGATTATTTAGATGACCAAAATATGGTAATATAGACACTGATATTCAGGCATCTACAGTACATCATCAAGGGGCAGGACAGCCCGGACTGATATAAAAAAAATACAGTACAATATTACAATAAATTACTTACCCCCCTTCATTACCTTAGTGGCTAACCACTAAGGTAATGACAAGGTTAATCCTTCCCATCACCCATCCCAGGAGGCTTAACCACCCACTCCAGGGCAAATCCCATGTTCATCCACCCTCTACCACCAACAGGAGTATACCCTCTACCCCACAGTAATGGTCAATAGCTCTATTAGCCACTAAGGTAATGAAACTGGGGTAAGTAATGTATTTTAATATTGTATCAGTACTCTTATTTGTATTAGCCCAGTCTGTCCCTTGATGATGTAGATGCCCAAATATCAATATCTATTTCATGAGGGGGGAAACTATAGGACCATAGTTGGTCATTTACATCAATGGGGGTGGAGAGGACATTTAAAAGATTTAAATGTTCTGTCCAATCTCATTGATGTAGATGACCTATTATGATCCTATGTTATCCCCCCTCATGACATAGATACCGATATATGGGTATCTGCGTCATCAAGGGTCTGGGAAAACTGTACTGACTGCTTTTCACCATCAGAGCTGCTTTGGGGAGACACAGAGAGAGACTATTTATGTTCCTCTGCACAGCTCTTCCAGACTGGTGGCTTGCTTGGATTAACGCTGTGGGGGTCCCATTCAGAATCATGAACCCCCGCAGATTTAATCCTCCCTGGCCCCTTATGGTTTCTAGGGCCATGATCATGTATGGCGGCAGTCCGGTCCGGCCACATCTGTAGTGTAGGGCTGCTTTACAGTGATTTGTAGACATTTAGAGCCTGATGAAGTATGGTTACCCATATGAAATGTGTTGGATTATCAGCTATTGCAAATAGATGTTTTAGCTGTTTTGTGCTTGTTTTTGAACTTTCCATTGGACACTTTGTATGCTTATTTAACCCTGAGAGGTGTAGATGCTGTAAGCCCTCCTCGTGTGCTTCCCATAGGCACTACTGCTGTGTTGTACTCTGCCGCACGCTGTGCTTCCTGAAACCGACCGCACTAACAACTAAGGTGTGACTTGTGAGTATCCCGTTTACAACGGAGCTTGTCAGCTGAGAGGGATCCCCCCTCTCCTCTCTCCCCTCTAAGCAGACAGCCGTCTTGTACAGCATTTGGGAGAAGGAGGAGAAAAGACACTAGCGGTAACAGAGCTTGTCAACTGAAAGGGATTCTCCTCTCCCTCCCTCCTGAGCAGGTATCCGTCTTGCATGGTGTAACAGGAACTTATCACTGTTGAGAAAAATTGTCTCTAAATCCAGCAGTGTGCTGGTTAATTGCACAGGCAATCAACCAGACTCCAAAAAAACAGAATATAGGTGCGCTACTACAATTTAACACTCTTACACACCACCCCAGTGAAAGTAATGTGATCTTTAACACTCTTACACACCACCCCAGTGAAAGTGATGTGAACAGTACAGCCCATATCTATCGCAGTGGAACAAACTTTGTGCTACTTTCCTCCGTTATGAAGGACTAAGAGGGTTATTGCCTACTTGGGACTTACCCACTATTTACCCTTACGGCGCCACTGGTGACTGAGCCACAGATCGATCGGGCTGGAACATCCTGTGGCAGATGTGGAACCCCCTTATGTGGAGACCCCATGATATATCAGATGACATTTGAGTAGAGACGAGTCGGCTGGTTGGTGCTTGGGTAATTTGTCCCTTGAAATGCTTCATTAATTCATCCTTGATGTACGCAGTTTACTTACCGTTTATTGTGCCTCACATTATATATTTTTAATACACTATGAGCGTTGTGCGCTGTTCTTTTGTGTTTAATCAACCAGACTCCACCTGACTGATTAGGACAGTTAGAAAAAGCCTGATATAAGAAACAGGAAGGAGATTTTCTTAGCCCACAACTTGGCTGACCAGAGGAAAAGATGTCTTGATGCACACAGAAGGACTGTATGCTGACAGCAAGACAACGGGACAAGACCTCTATACCTGGACACAGACATTTCCATAGCACACAAGGTTTCTGACACAGGAGAGCAGAGAACAGCTACAAGAACAGATAGGATACTTTCTTGTTGGACTGTTGTATATATGTGTATGGGTGTGTGTGTGTGTGTGTGGTGGTAATTAGCTTAGCTACCCACCCAGTTAGAGAGGGCTGGAGTAAAGGTATAGATATTCTCCAAAGCACAGTAGGCCCTTATTTTGTTTAGTTTTAATGTTTTGCCGTGTTAAAGGAACAGGCGCAATAAAGCCTTATTTCAGTTTCACCTTAAAACGGTCTCCATTGCATACCTCTGCACACATCTCCTACACATGGTGTTTAGGAGAACGAGGAAAGACACTAGCGGCACTGAGGGAGTTACAGCAAGTGCTTTTGCGACAGAAGAACCAGCTGTGTTTTTCCTGGCATTACTTGGAGACAGAAGCATAGAGGATTCGATCTATACCAGCCTTGTGCAGTTGCCATTTGTCCTGTGGTCGCTGCCAGACATAGACATTATATTTATACACTTACCAGTGAGCCTACCAAAAGCTGGAAGCTGGACGGGGCATACTTATTTACCATCCCTACCGGACTCAGTGATTGAAGATAACCCTTTCCTGCGAGGATTCCTGCCCGACTGCGGTATTATGCTGGTTAATGAATGACATGTCCTATATTACTTTTGATCTTGTACGTGCATTACTCACACTCACCATTTGATTGATATATTTATTTTGCTTACTACACTATGAGTTGTGCGCTTTTCTTTTGTCTTTTTTTTTTTTTTTACTGTTCTAGCGTTACATGGTGGTGCCATCTTTTTGATTAGCAGCCGATTCCTTTATCCTGTATTCAGGTCGTGTATTTATTATATTATATTTTGCACACTCCTTACACTTTTGTATTTAATTCTTGCCTTTGGTGCGCAATTTTTTCTTTTCCTGTAGACAAGGTTCATGTCAGGTGAGACCTGGCACTTCTAGCTTATCAGCTACTTCTGTGTGAACAAAGAACAGAGCAAAAAGAAAAACATATCCATAGCTTTGATAAAGATTGTAAAATCTCTCTAGAGCATTTGTTTACTATTGAAATGTTCAAAGGTTAAAAAATATTGTAAAGTAGTCATACTTATCTAGGGGGGGGGGTTAAGTGTCATTCAGCTCCACTGTCTTTAAATAACTTTACTCATAAAAGGGAGTGCCTCTTAACCTCTTGAGGGATCAAGGCACCAGAGTGCCACAACCCTTCCGGCACTGGCCATCACTCCATCACTGACGATGGGGTGGAAGGGAAAGAGTCATCCCCCTTCCATTCCTCTTCATTATAGATCGTGTCCTGTGCTCCATTGGAGCGAAGGACGTGATCTCCCTACAAAAACAAGCACAAACTTTACGTGTCCGACCCCATAGTAGTTACATCTCAGAGCACCCAAAGGGTTAAAAGAAATCCATAGAAATCTGCACTCACCTCTTTCATCTCTTCAAACGTAATTATCAAGACATTCTCCTCATCAATGTGTTTGTTCCAGGCAAGAGCATGATCAAAATAGGATCCCCAGAGTACTAAAACATAGAGAGGTAATTTGTAAACTACTAAGAAGTACACAGAAACATAGAATTTTAACTGCAGAAAATAATCACTCTTTCTTATGCCACTCTTTCTATTAAATGCATGCATTTTTACATGATAATTCAAAATGTTAGTGACGGTCATAATACGTGAAAACCCTACCTTTTCCATTCATGTAATCCTCGAAAAACAAATCCCAAGAACTGTAGGTAGGAAGCACCGGATTATTATTATAGAAATGAAAATACGAGACAGCCGTGTCTTTCGGATTCCGAAAAATGACTAAGGTCTGTTAAAAAAAAGCACAAAAAAATATATGAACATATTGTCTATAATCTGTGTTATTTTATAATATGCAAGTTAGGTATGTGAAATACTGTATTGTCTACTGTAGTTAGGAGTTTCTGCACTAAAGTGAGGTTTTGTAAGTAAAGAGTGTTAGCCAATGTTTATATACATCTTGTGTATCTGTGTATCTTCTAGGAAATAATAAAAAAAATAGTGGGAATATTGTTTTGCCTGTTAACGCCATTCTCTACTTTACATATATTATATAAAAAATACAACATATCTGAGCAACTTGTCAAAATTGGGCAAGGAGAGCAACTACTGTAGCATGCACCACACCTATTTAGATGACCAGATCTTAGTTCAGTCTAGTGGAGATTATCATGGATTTTGAACATAAGTATGTAGCAGGGCACTTTCCTTACCTCTTTAGGGAGCCAATTCCGTGGCTCAGGAGGATCGGGGGAAGTTGTGGCAGCCATCTTGCGGTTGGCGCCGCATGTGTAGTATGGACTGTGTGTAGCGTGGCGGCCATGTTGTGGTTGGCGCCGCTGGACGGCGAGGGCCTGGAGACTAGTAAATCCTCTGCGGGACTGGAGGCTGCGAGGTCAGTCCTGAGGGAGCCGTGGAAGGAGGAGGTAGTGTCCAGGGAGTTGGGAGCTTCCTGGACTAGGCCACTCTTTACCCCTAGGCAGCCCCCTCATGGTAGCTAAGTGTGTGAGGGGTTCGCCCACAGTATAGGGATTACCCAATAGTAAGTTCTCCGCAGCGGAGCAGGACACCAGACTGTGCCACGAGTTACTCCGGCTGGAGACAGCACCGCGTGCGCGGCCTGGACATGAGGCGAGAGGGGATTGTTGTCGGAGACCCCGCGGCATGGGACCTGATCACCCCCATCTAGGACGCATCTAATGGTTAGGCCTGAACAAGGAAGGTAGAGTACACCAAATATACACAAAGGTAGCGCTGCCCTCACATATACACTTGGGACAAGGGAAGGCTCTGATGGACACAGGGTTACCGGTGCCCAGGGTATCTTAAGTATTGTGGGGGAGAGAAGCACCCTTATTATTGTTATTGTATTGCTATACTGTGGGATCACAGTAAAGACATATTGCATTACCTGTGTGAGTGTGATTTCTGGGGTATACAGTATAGGTATACCGGTTCCCATGAGGAGCTATCCCGCCAATGCTGGGATCCTCACGGGTCGAGGCGCTGCACCCATTCACATCAGGCTCCCCACTAGCGGAGGCTTGGTTTCCTGTAAGCCAACAGATAGCACCTAAGCGCATAACACCTGCGGTTTCCCTTAGGGGTAGGGAAAGGATGTTACAAGTATATTTAACTATCAATGCAGGCCTGTTATACCGATTACTCCTCCAGCTCTGGTGATATGAGGGGGGAGGGGCAGTGGAGTGTGCTGGTATAACAACCAGATGAAACATGTATTTTAAAGTCTGGAAGCAAAGATTTACAGTAACGAACTAGACCCTCCCATTGTACAATAGCAAAAATGTATTTACTAATAAAATGTAACACATTTTTACTGACATTTTCCACCACATTATGAAAGCAGAGCTTTCTGTCAAATTCAAATTACCTACAAAATTCCCCTTCTCTCCTTCAGGACTTCAGAATCCTCAGCTCCTCCTTCTAGCACATTCAAGCTATGCCCACTATGATGGTAGGGGCAGTCTGGAATGCATATTGAAGGTTAAGCCTGCTGGTTGTCCCTACCCATCAAGATGATAGCCTAGGTTATAGGCATATATGGCCATTTTATGTAGCCGAATGTATACTGTGTTTCCTCCATGTAGACAATTTATTCCCTGTGTTGATTCGGTTGATTTTGTAAAGCTCCATTGTGTGGTGGGTGAATAATTCACTCAGCCCAGCCAGCACACAATAATGTCTTGGACTGTAATCTAATCTGGGCTAGGTGATGTGCTTGGGAACACCAGGGAAGTAGGAAAGGGCGTGGACTCAGGTTGGGGGACATGTATTTAAAAACCAGAGCTTTTATTCATCCCTAACTCTGAGGTGCCTATCTCGGTGGCAGATATGATTTGGAAACGGGGAACCAAGGCCTAGATTGTAGCCCTGATCTCCATTGGTCAGTGTGAACTCTCCTTAAGCCTGCATTTGTGGGCTGTCCTAAAGCACTATAACTCCCCACAGCCCTGATTGTTCCATCTCAGGCGAGCCCTTGCCCTCTTATTGTCCAGCAAAGACAATTTCTTTACTGATTTGTCGACACCTGGTCTTTCATGGTTTCAGATGAGGTTGGGAAAGTATGTAAACAGATGCTGATCAGGGCTCCACAGTTATTCAGAGTTTTTCCTTTGTTCATAGCTAGTCTTGGTGTCAGAGACTAGTGTAAGATTTGAACCTGCAAGCAAGCGGGTGGCTATCATCCCAAGGTACTGGTATACTGTGATACGGACAGATCGTGGATGACATCCTGGGTAAGCTAGCTATGTCAGAGCCTAGTACCTAGTGAGCTAGTATTCCCCTGTAACGGTTTTTCTGGACCCTCCTGACCCACCCAATCTCAGATTGGCCCCTGTGGTCTAACCGGTCCCCATTACATGGTCGTGTCTGGTGGTGCACCTGTTGGCAACAGGACTCCTGAGTCACCCACATGATGGTGTTTGGGGGATGTCAACCTAGACAGGCAGCTGAGGTAGTGTGCATGAGTCCTACCTACATACAGTGCAGCGCCTCCACCTCATCAGGATCTCTGCGTCCGCAAGGAGATGGTTCTGATGAGGAACTCCTCTGTGGTGCCTTCCTCTGTGGAGTAACTTCACACTCACACATGGGGGTTCTTGTGAACAAGGGCATCTTTATTGATGGTATAGGCAGACTGCCCCTCGCAGCAAACAGCTTAGCCGCTCATCTTCTTCAGTGCTCTCCTTTCAGAAGATCTGCCCTCCCAATGGAGTTGGATCACCTCTCCCCTCAGGGAGATCACCACCTGTGCCAGGTCCCTGGACACAGGGTAGGCCCTGCCAGCCTTACTGCTGCAGGTCAGACTACTTGCTGTAGAATCCTTTTCTGGAACTCTTAATTAACACACTTGACCTCTTTCTTGACACACTAACTTTGGGCAGTGCTGTGTCTTATATACCTTAGGAAACAGCCACATCTCTGATGTCACTAACAGTGGACTCAGAGCCTGTTGCCACTCCCCTTGACTATATATGACACCTCACCAGGGTGTGAGGGCAAACCTCCATGATTGATGCTGGCAATCCTGTATACTTACCAAGCTTACTGCTAGAATGAGAGAGAACTGTATACCATTTTTACACGTGGCTACACCCCCATAATTTAACTTGTGGTTGTCCGCTCACCAATTTAAGTAATATATTGAATCATAAGTCAAGACACAGCCGGTGCATAGGAATGGTGTTACACAGAAACACAAAACCAGGAGATCACAGAATCTCCCAAAAGATCTCTATTAGTTGCACTCCATGGCTGCTGAGATAAAGGGGGTTAAATACTCCCCGACACAATGTCTAATTGGCTTATAGAGATGCACAAAGTAACCCGGTAACCGTCCTCCCACAGTGCTGGGAGCAGTTACTTTGTGTACCTCTATAAGCCAATTAGACATTGTGTCGGGGAGTATTTAACCCCCTTTATCTTAGCAGCCATGGAGTGCAACAACTAGGGATCTTTTGGGAGATTATGTGGTCTCCTGGTTTTGTGATTCCCGCATAACTCTCTGTTTTGGTAAGTTAAAGCTGCAGTTCAGTTTATTTTTAATTTTTTTTTAATTTATTTTTTTAATTCAATAGTTTCATGTGGGCAATCTCTAATTACCTAAAGAACTGTATAGCTGCCAGTCAAATCATTTTCCATGTATTGATTGGCGAAATCTTTAGATATGGGATATGTTTTTCCTCTGCTTCTGTCACTCAGTGGAAGCTCATGAATATTCATGAGCACTCCTGCACTGACATGTGCAAGAGGGAGGGCAGGGCTCACAAAGGGGTGTGCCAGGGCTTGTGACAGGACATGAAGGGGCTGTGCCTTAGCAAATGGTTGTTAAAATAGAATACAAGAAAATTGGTCTTTCAAAGTTGTTTTTTTAAAACAGAAAATGCTAAAAGTATTTTTTCTTACTACAGAACTGATTTATTAAAAAAACCCACACATGCAGGATATTGACTGAACTGCAGCTTTAAGCTTTCTATTGTGCACTGTGTTGCTCGTGTTTGCTCTGGGCATAATAAACTCCATTTATTTAACTCCTGTCTGTGCTTGCGCTCGGTCTAATTGTCTGGTCTCCCATTACACCCATGTTAAAATCTGCTCTAGACCGGCTCTTCTTTTCGCCATTTTCCTATACTTTTTCTCTATGCATAGAGCTTTCACTTGTCACTCCCTATCTAAGGAATGCCTATCCCTTCCCTATCTGCCAAGCTTTTATTCTCCCCATCTGGAAGACAAACTGTACATAAAAAGTATTTTTGAATAAATGCTTTAAAATTACTTAACTAACCAGTACATAGGCACGTACAGTACAATACCTATTAGCAATGCTCTGTAAACATCACCAACATACTCCACCTCGTTCTGCCTCAAAACATACCACTTAGCCAACATCAATAAAGGAGTGCTGAGCTTTAGCCTCAGTCGTATGAATGCTAGCAAAAGTTTGCTAAACCTTGGTTGATCTAGGCCTTAGATTGTAAACTCCTTTGGGGTAAGGAATGCATTTTACCTTATTTTTTATTGTCTTGTGTATTTTGTATTTTTCTCTTTGCACACTGATGTCTTTGTATCAAAGCTGTTGGCGCTATGTAAATATGGAACACATAATATGTATTGTTTGCATCCTAATTTGGAGAGATAAAAAGCCCTCAATATGAACACCATGGAAGAAAGAAAAGGGTGGGTGGATATGATAGAAATGTAAAAAAGCTGTGTGTGCTGTGCACGCGCATAGTAAGTGAAACTTCTTTATGTGTTGTCAGCAACATATAAAGTAACAATAATATTATTACTGCTTAGAGCATGAGTAAATTTGATTGGCGGGGTAATGTTTATTGGGCGGTGTTCGGCGCATCACTGGGGTGTGTGTCAGTCAGTGAGTGTGTGTGTGTGTCAGAGTGTGCGTGCGTGTGTCAGTGTGCGTGCGTGTGTATGTGTGCCAGTGTGTGTGTATGTGTGTCAGTCAGTGTGTGTGTGTCAGTCACTGTGTGTGTATATGTGTGTCAGTCAGTGTGTGTATGTGTGTCAGTCAGTGTGTCTGTGTGTCAGTCAGTGTGTGTGTGTGTGTGTCAGAGTGTGCGTGCGTGTGTCAGTGTGCGTGCGTGTTTATGTGTGCGTGCGTGTGTATGTGTGCCAGTGTGTGTGTATGTGTGTCAGTCAGTGTGTGTGTGTCAGTCACTGTGTGTGTATATGTGTGTCAGTCAGTGTGTGTATGTGTGTCAGTCAGTGTGTCTGTGTGTCAGTCAGTGTGTGTATGTGTCAGTCAGTGTGTGTATGTATGTGTGTCAGTCAGTGTGTGTAAGTGTCAGTCAGTGTGTGTGTGTGTCAGTCAGTGTGTGTCAGTCAGTGCGTGTGTGTGTCAGTCAGTGTGTGTGCGTGTGTGTGTCAGTCATTGTGTGTGTCAGTCAGTGTGCGTGCGTATGTGTGTCAGTTTGCGTGCGTGTGCGTGTCAGTGTGTGTGTGTGTGTGTGTGTGTCAGTCAGTGTGTGTGTATTTGTGTCAGTCAGTGTGTGTGTGTGTGTGTGTATGTGTGTCAGTCAGTGTGTGTGTGTATGTGTGTCAGTCAGTGTTTGTGTGTGTGTGTGTGTCAGTCAATGTGTGTATGTGTATGTGTCAGTCAATGTGTGTATGTGTGTGTCTGTCAGTATATGTGTGTCTCTCTTTCTGTGTCCTGCCCCCTCTCTCCTGACTCCCCCCACCCCAGGCGGAGGTGCGGACCCGCAGCGGCTGTCTGAGTTTCCTGACTCTCTCTTCTCCCCCCCCCGCCCCCGGGAGACGCGGCCACACCGGCCTCGGAGACACACACATTCATACGTTACACACATACACACAGCCGGGGAGACAAACGCTGGGGTTGCGTGCACGCAGGACCCCGGACTCGGCGGCTGCTGCTGGGCTATAAGGTTGTCCTCGGGTGTGAGGAAGGTGCCGGCCGTGTCCAATGGGGACGGGATGCGGGTCCTGGCCGTGTTCATATCGGATATCAGGAACTGTGAGTACCCAGGCAATTAATGCGTGCCAGGGGGTAATTAATGCGTGCCAGGGGTTAATTGTGTAAAGGAAACCTGATATCAATGGCATAGGGCAATAGATTATTTATTTTATTTATAAAAAAAATTACCAGGAAGTAATACATTGAGAGTTACCTCTCATTTTCAATTATGTCCTGGGCACAGAGTAAGACAAATAATACATGGTTACAAATACAGTTACATAAATGAACAGGATATACATTATATACAAGACATTGCGTGCACAGTTAAAGATAATTTATATTATGGGCGTATGAAACAGTTACAGACCAGATTAAAATGTGAGACAGACTTAGATTTGAAAGAACTTAAACTGGTGGTGGATGTGAGAGTCTCTGGTAGGTTCAGAGAATCAGGGTCGGGAATTAAATCGATTCTGTGCCATGGGCAGTTGTAAGGTTATCCCTAAACTGTTGTGGGTTAAAGTTTTTAAATGTTTTAGTGAGGAGAACTTTAGGGCTTGAATGGGGCGGTTTAATTTTCCTTACACAGTACACTATTGCATGGTCACTGAAAATGTCAGGAAGAATGCCAGAGGATTGGATTCTGCTGAAGTTTGAGGCGAGAATCCAGTCTAGCAAGGAATGGTTATGCGATTTCAGGTTTATCCGTGTGGGTTGGGAAATGAGTTGTGATAGGTTAAGTGACTTGAGTTGTATCTGGATTTTGTGGTTTTTAGGGTCAAGCCAATTGAAGTTTAAATCCCCAAGAACTAGCAGCTCACTCTTCTCATTCAGAGAGGAAATGGAGCCAAGAGATTGGGTGATATCAGTCAGGGATTGTAGAGGGGCTTTAGGGGGGCGGTAGATGCCAGCAACCAAGATGGGCTTAGAAAAGGGGAGGCAAATTTTGCCAACTAGAATTTCAAAAGAGGGTGGGCTTGGTGGGTAATTTAACAGTGTAAATTTTAAGGTGTCTGCAATATAAAATAACACCCCTCCTCCTCTCTTTGACCTATCTCTCCTAAAAATGGAGTATCCCTGAATGGCGATATTTGCATCAGGGGTTTTAGGGGTTAGCCATGTTTCTGTAAGAACGATGGCTTTGGGTTTATGCATAAGGCACCAAGCACTTAGTTTGTCCAGTTTGGGCAGCAGGCTCCGGATGTTTATATGGGCGACAGATAGCCCTTTTTGGAATTTAAAGGTGGAATTCACAGGGGCATGGAACAGAGCTGAAATGGGAGGACCTGGGTTAGGTTCAATATCACCTGCTAAAGAGAGTAACAGTACGAGTAGGAATTTGGGTAGTTGTTTGGAAGTTGTAAATTTGTGATGTTTGCCATTAGAGTGAGCAGTGGTTGGTGCATGGGTGCATGCAAGGCAGTGTAATGGGCAGGGGGCAATTGCTGTTTGTGAAGGGACAGATACAGAATACGAGGGGGGGAGAGAAGGCAAATGCGGCATATTACTGAGAATCATTAATCAGGGGGGCAAGTATTGTGTGTGAGATGCATGTTGAGGTGTCAGAAACTATAAAGGGGCAAATTGAGGATGCTGGTAGGGAAGTAATGCGGGCGAAGGGGCAATTTGTGTGACGGGGGCAATGGTTGTAATTAGCTGACACGTGTATAGTGGTTACTAATGTATAAGGGGCATTTATTTTGTAAAGGCCGGGCATATGTGAGGGGCAGATACTGTGCTTAAGAGGGCCCCCCCTCCGGCAGTGCTGCGTGGGAAGCGGTGTGCTCAAACCCCCCGCTTCCCACGTTACCAGAGCAGGAGCCAACGTGTCTGTGCGCACATGCGCGGAATTTGCTGACAGCGCAGCGGCCATTAGGAGCGGCGCCGGCGGCGATATCTGTTCGGTTACCCTCCATGATCCAGGGGCTCCTCTCCTCCGGCCCCGGCGGCGCTCAGTCAGCGGGACACAGGGAAGGGGAAGCGGAGGTAGAGAAGAGGGAGGTGAGAGGCTGAGCAGCGGCTCCTCCTCTCAAAGCTGGAGGACTTGCGGGGCTTCCGCCATCTTACTACACCCGCAGCACCGGAAGCTCTGTGCCAGCCATCTTGGTATACCCATGGCAGCGGACGTGTGGGGGTAACGGCGGCCGTTAGGAGCATATCACAGAAGGTGTGTGGGGGGTGTGGGAGCCGTGACGTCACGTCACTACCGTTTCATTTTTCGTCTCCATCTCTCCAGTTTTGCCCCATCAGAATAGGTGTCACTAAAGAAGTTTCACTTCAATAATTCAAAGCTATCAATAAAGTATCAAGGGGAATCTGATACATTTATTCAGAGAAAACAGAATGCTAGAAGAGTAGGTCATGCACTGAAACTGGAAGAAAAATCTGAAGAACTAGAGGTTAACTCAACAAGGTAGTGGATCCGTGGAAAAGTCTCACAGGAGAGGCGGTGAAGACAACAACAGTAAAGGAAATAAACGCGCTTGGGAAATAGACAAAATAATAATAAATATTCAGAAGAGCTAGTGATGAAGTAATGTCATTATAGCTGCACTTACCTTAACTTTCTTCTCAAACAGGGATTTCGGGATGTCATCATAATATAGATGTGAAGCAAAAACTCTTGGTGAAGGTCGGTCTTTCATTTTCTAAGAGGAAAAAAAAATCATATAAAATGAAACGTACGGTTCTATATTTGCAAGCCTGTCATCACACGGACATATGAAAATGTGTAAGCACAAACATTAATTCATTTGCTGATAGTAGCAGCAATATATTACCCTCTGACATTTCTGGCTGCTGATCCCTAACGTAAGTACTTATTGCTCTTTAACCCTACTGAACAAATTTATTAACACACTGATGCACACAAAGTAATTCACTGACACTTGCTAAATGCACACACAAGGCACTGCTACTTTTGCATTCTCACACAATTATATAAATACATGCCGACCTATACATGCTCATATACTGCTGAAATTTACCTGTGTTTCTTCGCTTACAAGGATGCTTACGTACAGTAGGTGCACGCACAACAACATCCATACAAATGAGTGGCATGTTGCATATGAATGCCACATATTGCACGATCACTTAATATATACCCCTATGACTTTTAAAAATGAGTATCTTTTGCTAACTGAATTTTTATTGTTTTTCTCTCCCTCGTATGGAGAAAAACTATGACAGATTATAACACAAGTGTACTGTATTATCCATCTAATATCAAATATCGTCCCCAAATCACCTTCGTAACAGCAGTAACATAGTTGTGGTTTTCTGAGAAGATTGTCAAGTAATAGAGAAGAAACAGGACTTTAAAAAAAGAGTCCCACTTAGATTTCCAAAAAATACTTTGCAAACAAATTACCAATAAAATTAGCTCCTTAAAGCAATCATCTATGCTGCTCATTTTTTTTTACACACATGTACTGTATAATTACAGTCAGGAGCACGTGGTGCGAAACGCATAGAGGTCACGACAGGTCATCCTGCGCGTGTTTGCTGAGAGGCTGAGACGGAGCCTGCCTGAGGCTCTAGTGGTGGCTGTTTTCATCTTCCCTGGTGCCGTGATCCGGATCCTGTACGGTCATCAGTGGACCCCCACCTTTGCCTTAGTGTGAGTGTTCGTTTCCCCCTGTCAGCGGTATTATAGCTCTCTATGGCGGTTTTTATTTAAATTCCCTTGGGCTGTTAATACTCTCTTTGTTTATTTTTAACATTGATTGTGTTTTTCTTTTGTTGTGTGTGTTTCACTGTTTTAGGGTATTCTATGTTTAGAGACCATATGTATGGTTTATATATCTGGGCAGTTAACCCATTGAGCTGAGGAGGGGTTGGATCCTCTCAGCTGTCTATGTGTTTGTTTTAATTAAAATAATACTAATTCTATCCCTTGTGCGCATTTGTGCATTTTTTCTTCTCTGTTTCTCAGGGTGTCCTCCCCCCTTTTAGGGGGGATCACCTCTGAAGTGGGAGCTTCTGGGGAGACGCTCCATGCACGTGCAGCACAGGGATCTTTCCAACCAATACATCTGCAGCACGAGCGCTGAATATCCTTCTCTCTGCTTTCCAGTGTTTAGTGGATATACGCTTGATCTGCCACTATCTCTTGTTGTATGTGCGCAGACACCTTATTTGCTTTTTGGTTGTTGTTGTTGTGGCATTCTTGGCTTGTAAAAGTGTGTACATGTGACAGGATGGCCTCACGGTAGGGTCAGTAAGAGTCTAAACAAGGTGTTAGGCTTAACCTTCAGTGGTTTATTTTCCATTTTTTATAAGATGCATCCGTCCCTTCTGACTTTAAAGGGCCTATTCAGGTAGCTTCGACAAGTTACTTAACGCTTGTAAAGTGCACTTTACAAATGATTTTGCAAGTGTAGCTATTCAGAAAGCTGTGATAACATGTCAAAATAGCCTGGAAACTGCCTTTTTATAAGTGTTATCACTCTTGCAAAAATAAACCGAGCGGTAGGTCAAAAAATGCTGAAACTTGCATTTTTTTTGCAACACAAGTTTATTATAACTATATAAAATAACAATATGGAGCCATTTAGGTAAAGGGGAAGAATATTTAGGCCACGTGGTCCTTCGCTAATCTGCCATCAATTTCTATGTTTTGTTATCTGCATTACCACTGGTCTATGATGTCTCCAAAAAGGGCTGGCTGTGAATATTACGTGGCTCAGTGCTTCTCCTCACTCTCCTCCAGCAGGGTCCAATGTCAAATGACGTTGCCTTACCATGACAACAGACATCATGTGACATTGTGACGACATGCATCATCATGTTGTCATGGCAATGCTACGCCATTTGATGTCTCGACGCCATGATGAGGGACCCTCCAAGGAGATGGTTGAGTAGAAGGTAAGAGACATTTACAGAGGCTCCGCGTTCTCCCAGTTGTTGTGGGGAAGAGCCTCTGTAACACGGGGCTTGGTGCAGTGGCCCCGATGGGACTGCCATAAAGCCGGCCCAGTCTCCAAACACTAGTAATCTTTCATTATATGGAGCTTTCCAACCCTTCCTAAAGAGCAAGTAACAAGCCAAGGAGTGGGACTGACTTCTGATTCACCCTTTTTGATTATCTGTTGCTATAAATTAGAAGAAATAAATGTGACAAAGAGCAATTTTTCTAAAGTAGATGTAAACAGAATGCACCATTTTTTTTAAAAAGAAAGAATACTTTGCCCAGTACTAAGTAAAGGAAAAATTGGGATATAGAGGGACGTGCGTTGGTGTTTTTTACTTTTGTTCTTGAAAAACCATACTGGATCAGCACTCTCAAAAAAAATAAGAGTAAATGATAGACTCATGTTTTCCTTTTGGCTTAATTAAGCCTGACTAAGGGGCCATGAGGTCTTAAACCGTTACTCTATTTTGCATAGTTAACAGTTTGTGTCAGTTCCTTTCTTTGTGTGTCCTATTTTTTTGTATTTCTGCTAGTTTTTTTTTGGATACATTAAAGAAGAAACTTGTTGAGACCAAAAGGAAAACATGAGTATCATTTTCTCTTAATTATTTTTTTAGTGCTGATCCAGTATGTTTTTTTTTTTATAATTGTATGCATCCAGCGGTATAAAGTAGATGTAGGATCCTAGCCAGGGCCGCAGACACATTTCTCAAGACCCAGGACTAGAATTTTGACCGGTCCCCCACCCCCCCATGTTGTTGGCCTTACTAGCCTCCCCCCTTTCATATCTCCTTGCCAGCCCCCTCCTCTATCCCTTCCTCTCACACCTCCTCTATCCCCCTGTAATAGCGACTTATCCCTGTTTTAGAGAAAAGCTGCCTCAGAGCTCTGAATCCAGCATGGAGCTAGATAACTGCAGCCACTCAATTAGTCAGTCTCCACCTGGACTAATCAGAGCTCTGTGAAAGAGCGTTGTGTGAGACACAGGAGGGAGATTTTCTTGGCACAGTAATATCTGGGCTGACAGAAGGAGAGGAGAGTATTGAGAGCACAGGAGGGCTGTGTTCTGAGAGCAAGACACAAGGAGACCAGACCTTTTTTCCTGGACACAGAGGACCCAGGAATCTGCCAGAGTCAGGACCCTCAATCACACCAAGACACCTGGACACCCCTCACATGAAGGACAACCTGCTTTAAGGTACTGCAGAGACTTTGGGGTGATTAGTGGGTAAGGGGCTTCCCCCCCCCAGCCTTGCTGAGAGGGACTGAGGAAGTACGTTAGCCCTTACAAAGAGATAGGTGTTTGTTGTTTTTCTATATTTGTGTTTGCTGTGCTGTTTAAAGGGACAGGCTCAATAAAGTCATACAGTATGTTAATTTCACCCCTAACTGTCTCCATTTGCATACCTCTGTACACTTCTCTTACACCTCCTCTATAAGCCCTCCTCTATCCCCCCCCCTCTCGAGCCACTTCCTCTACACATGTATTTTTCTTCCCCTCCTCTTTACTCACTCTCCTACCTCCCTATCGCTTAATTACCCTCCTCTCCCTCAACCACACACAGGCACTTCCCCCTCACACACACAAAATACTACCGCCCCCCCCCCACACACACACACAAAACAATACCCCCCAGCCACACAAAATACACCCCCCTCCCCCCACATACTGTAGGGTTGCCAGGTGGCTTCTCCAAAAATACTGGACACAATGGTGAAAAATGCACTCGAAAAGTCGGTGTGGAGGTATGTTATTCATAAATGATCAGACCGTTACGTCATTTTTTCTAAATTTCACTCCAAGTATGCACCAATTTGAACCATTTCATATTCTATTTCGTAAAAAATTCTGGGGCATTTTTTATGAAATAGAATATGAAATGGTGCAAATTGGTGCATACGTGGAGTGAAATTTAGAAAAAAAAATTACAGAATGGACAGATCATTTATAGATAACATACCTGCAGTTATACATAGCCAGCAATACTGGTCTTAATGCTTCTCTCCCACTACTACCAAGATTGTTGCAATCCCCCTCATACTCTCACTCCCCCTTATCTTCTCAACCCCTCTCACCGCTCCTCATTCTCTCACACCCCTCCTCATCCTCTCACCCCCTTATCCCCTCACCCCCCTTCACCATCCTCTCACACCACCACCCACCTCCTCCCTCACCACCACCCCTCCCCTTCCTCACCACCACCACTCCTTCTTCTTCCTCCTCCTCATCCCTTCCTGGTATCTTATCTGTGGAGCTCCTACTGGCAGACAGGGACACAGTGGAGCTCTTCTCTCCTCTCCCACATGTAAAGCTGGAAGGAAACTACATTTCCCGGCAAGCAAATAGGGCAGCCGTACACGCTCCTTAAGGATGTAAAGCCCTCCCATTGGTCAGTCTTCTCCTTGGGGGGGACAGGAGGTGGTGACACTGCCCATTTCCATTGGTTACAAGACGCTGCAGCCTGCAGTAGACTCATTCTGCCGCTTCTGTATCAGAGGTAAGAGCGGGGACCCTGCACCCGGGCACCCTCTGCACTCGGGCTTCCCGCCGCACGTCCAGAGAGGGAGAATATGGACACATGCATGTCTGGTACTACCTCTAATTTTTTACCGGACTGAGGGAAAATGACTGGTCTGTCCAGTTCAAAACTGAACACCTGGAAACCCTACCCCCACAGCCAACACAAAATACAACCCTCCCACCCAGCCCGCCTTCACACACAAACACTCACACACCCTACCTTTGGGGTGATCTGGTGCCTCGGCTCTCCCCAGCTGCTGCTGGGCCTCTCTCCCAAGCCGGGCTTCATTCTCTGTGAGACCAGGCCTCTCTCCCTCCAGGGCGCGCCGGAAGCTGGGTCCTCAAAGAAGTCGCACTAAGCATCCGGTGAGCACCGGTGTGAGAGAGCCCCGGCCTGGCAGAGGACGGCTTGGCTTGGCAGAGAGGCCCATCAGCAGCTGGGAAGAGCCAGGGCCTAGCAGCCGGCAACCAGCGTCCCGGCAGCCAGATGCAGAAATTGGGCCTGACAAGTCACAACTTCTAGCATTGTATGGCCGAGCCCCCCGCAGCCGCCGGGCTCCGGGACAATTGTCCTGGCTCTCCCACCTGTCAGTGTCCGGATCCTAGCACCTCCGGCTGAATTATATAAGACAGGGTGAGTGCAAGTTTGTTCTATTTTCTTTACTTTTGTTCTTGTACATAATGTCTAAAGATGTGCAAACTTTCACTTAAATTTTCCCTTTTATATTCACGAAAAAACACATTCGCTTTTGCACTGGGGAACATTTCATCGTTAATCAGTCCCAATGTACAGTATAATTAACCCACAATGCAAAATAGCTCGGTATGGTGGTATCTTTATGTAAAATAAATGAAGGTAGCAGTGATACATTCTTTTATTTGAAGACATGTTTTAAGTAATGACTTTTAAAACTTGCAATATTTATTATAGTTCAACTTCTCTCCCAGCTTTGTTCCTGCTAGACACAGTTCAAACTTGGCATCCATCTCTTGGCTCTGAGCTTCAGTAAAAAGGCTGCTCCAGTCCCCTACGTCTCCTTTCAAAAGAGAAAACGAGTTAGCGTTCTGCCTTTACATATATACAGTATATTATTTAGCAGTTATGGACTTTATTTTCTTCCATATGGTTGTGATTCAAATGTTTTTTTGCATCTTTTACCTGTGAGCATTTTCTTATCTACTTATGCATTGAGGACACAACAATTGGTACACAAAAAATATTATATAAATGTATTTGAGGAAAAAAAATTAACTGGGGAATGAACCTTTTGGCTCATTGAATCTGCTTGTATCACGATATAACATGTTTTTTGTATTTGTGAGTTTTTATCACAGTCTACATTTATTCATTTTCTGTAGTGGCTGTGGTATAGGAAGGAGAACCCACCCATATACTGAAGTAACAGAAGTTATATAACAATAATGCTATTGAAAACAATGTCTAAGGTGAACGCATTATCTAAGACGTTGTTTTGTGCGTTCACTAGGTAATAACATCTGCTACATCTGTACTTATTGCAAGGGACTTCATTACTGTGTTAAATATATTTTACTGGGCTACTTTCCAAATAGATATTTTTTATACAAAAAAAGAGTTACATTTCTAATTCTTAAAAGGCTACTATACATTCATATTGTTAAACACAAACTAACATCATTAGACAATTAATTAACTACAATTATTTTTGAATGTTATTATATTTTAAAAAATAATAATGAACCAGCTCTTTACAACCTTATGACAGTATATATGCCAGATGTGGGGGAACATTTTGAATCAATACTTTGAGTGCCCTCAGGGTGTAGAAACTATATCATAGAATCTGGCACTCCAGGGCCCCTTGATGTAGTTGCTATGTATAAAAAAAGCCTGCTGGTTTTACTAAGGGAAATCCCATCCTGCGCTCCGATGTGATCCACACTATGAGGAAAGGAAGGGATGTGACTCCTACCCATCTGTTCTGTCATCAGTGATGGAGCGACCACGTGATCGCGAACTGCTGGAGGGGTTATGCCACTCTTCTGCCGCGGCCCCTCCGGTACTCTTATGGTTAATATAAAGGTATTCATTAACATCCAACAATATAAAATATAAAACTGGTTTTATCTACTGTAAATTAGTTTGTATTTGTTTTCCCATTACTTACCTTTACGGAACAAAGCATCAGCTATTATACCATGTGTCTCTTTAGATTTATCTTTCATAGATTTAAAGGTCGTTCGGTTTTCAATTAACAGAATTTGGTCCTCAGTCAAAGAGATCCCAAAGAATTTAGATATCTTCTTCAATTGCACAGGAAGGTCCTTCAATGAGAAAAATCACTTTAGCATAACAGACACTTCACTTCAATAAAACATACACAATAACACGTCGCTCACCATAGACCAAAAACACAAAATATTATCTGGTGCAAGGGGGGAGGAGAATATAACATAGGCACAGACAAAAATGATAAGAGATCACAAAAAAACCCTAATAGTTGCACTCAAGATAAGTCACACTAAACGTAATAGCATGGCCGCCATGAAGGCTTGAATAGCCAAACCCTCCAAATAGGGTCAACCGCAATTTGGTCACACACGAATACAAAAAAATAATAAAGTTTTAATGTAACAGATAAAATATGACAAAACACTTAAAATAATGATAAAATCCCCATGCACTGAGTGGGGGCAGATATATGTATGATACCGTAATATATCAGATGAGTATCTATATTAAAGCAGATGGTAACCGGACAGCCACACAGTAATTAGGGGCTAGTTCCCATATAGCGGTATTTAATTAATTAGTCAGGGAAAACATATCAAAAGTACAAAATATATAAGTAGACCCAGCACATTATGCTATTGTGTAGAACGCTGGTTGTAAGTGAACATAAATATGCAGCCTGTCTAAAGCACATATAGTGTCTGAATGGAGTGTTGGCTGCTAATGGAACAGATATGCAGTCTATCTGTATCCACCCCTCGCTTCTGTATGTAACTATGTTTAACTGCTATAAGGTGGAATATATGTAGTTCATATGTAAAATATTTGACTGTTGAAAAAGGAAAGTATGCTGTCTATCTGAATCCACATCTAACCTCCATGTGGAGCTTAGGTTGTTTAATACCAATCAACATACAACCTGGCTGTATCCACAGTAAGCGTTCTCTACTATGTGTCTTGGGTACGTGTCCGGAAACAAGATCTATCTGCCTCGTGCACGTTACTGTCAACGTAATGACGTCACCGAAACCCCGACGTATGTTTCACGTGTTAACGCGCACATTCTCAAGGGGGAGGAGTGGATACAGCAAGGTTGAATGTTTATTGGTATTAAAGAACCTAAGTTCCACATGGAGGTTAGATGTGGATTCAGATAGACAGCATACTTTCCTTTTTCAACAGTCAGCAGTAAAATATTTTACATATGAACTACATATGTTCCACATGTGCCTATGTTATCTTCACTTCAATATGAAGATTTAAATGTCCTGTCCCCTTGATTATTTAGATGACCAAAATATTGTAATATAGACACTGATATTCAGGCATCTACAGTACATCATCAAGGGGCAGGACAGACCGGACTGATATAAAAAAAATACAGTACAATATTACAATAAATTACTTACCCCCCTTCATTACCTTAGTGGCTAACCACTAAGGTAATGACAAGGTTAATCCTTCCCATCACCCATCCCAGGAGGCTTAACCACCCACTCCAGGGCAAATCCCATGTTCATCCACCCTCTACCACCAACAGGAGTATACCCTCCACCCCACAGTAATGGTCAATAGCTCTATTAGCCACTAAGGTAATGAAACTGGGGTAAGTAATGTATTTTAATATTGTATCAGTACTCTTATTTGTATTAGCCCAGTCTGTCCCTTGATGATGTAGATGCCCAAATATCAGTATCTATTTCATGAGGGGGAAAACTATTGGACCATAGTTGGTCATTTACATCAATGGGGGTGGAGAGGACATTTAAAAGATTTAAATGTTCTGTCCAATCTCATTGATGTAGATGACCTATTATGATCCTATGTTATCCCCCCTCATGACATAGATACCGATATATGGGTATCTGCGTTATCAAGGGCCTGGGAAAACTGTACTGACTGCTTTTCACCATCAGAGCTACTTTGGGGAGACACAGAGAGAGACTATTTATGTTCCTCTGCACAGCTCTTCCAGACTGGTGGCTTGCTTGGATTAACGCTGTGGGGGTCCCATTCAGAATCATGAACCCCCGCAGATTTAATCCTCCCTGGCTCCTTATGGTTTCTAGGGCCATGATCATGCATGGCAGCAGTCCGGTCCGGCCACATCTGTAGTGTAGGGCTGCTTTACAGTGATTTGTAGACATTTAGAGCCTGATGAAGTATGGTTACCCATATGAAATGTGTTGGATTATCAGCTATTGCAAATAGATGTTTTAGCTGTTTTGTGCTTGTTTTTGAACTTTCCATTGGACACTTTGTATGCTTATTTAACCCTAAGAGGTGTAGATGCTGTAAGCCCTCCTCGTGTGCTTCCCATAGGCACTACTGCTGTGTTGTACTCTGCCGCACGCTGTGCTTCCTGAAACCGACCGCACTAACAACTAAGGTGTGACTTGTGAGTATCCCGTTTACAACGGAGCTTGTCAGCTGAGAGGGATCCCCCCTCTCCTCTCTCCCCTCTAAGCAGACAGCCGTCTTGTACAGCATTTGGGAGAAGGAGGAGAAAAGACACTAGCGGTAACAGAGCTTGTCAACTGAAAGGGATTCTCCTCTCCCTCCCTCCTGAGCAGGTATCTGTCTTGCATGGTGTAACAGGAACTTATCACTGTTGAGAAAAATTGTCTCTAAATCCAGCAGTGTGCTGGTTAATTGCACAGGCAATCAACCAGACTCCAAAAAAACAGAATATAGGTGCGCTACTACAATTTAACACTCTTACACACCACCCCAGTGAAAGTAATGTGATCTTTAACACTCTTACACACCACCCCAGTGAAAGTGATGTGAACAGTACAGCCCAGATCTATCGCAGTGGAACAAACTTTGTGCTACTATCCTCCGTTATGAAGGACTAAGAGGGTTATTGCCTACTTGGGACTTACCCACTATTTACCCTTACGGCGCCACTGGTGACTGAGCCACAGATCGATCGGGCTGGAACATCCTGTGGCAGATGTGGAACCCCCTTATGTGGAGACCCCATGATATATCAGATGACATCTGAGTAGAGACGAGTCGGCTGGTTGGTGCTTGGGTAATTTGTCCCTTGAAATGCTTCATTAATTCATCCTTGATGTATGCAGTTTACTTACCGTTTATTGTGCCTCACATTATATATTTTTAATACACTATGAGCGTTGTGCGCTGTTCTTTTGTGTTTAATCAACCAGACCGCAGACCTGACTGATTAGGACAGTTAGAAAAAGCCTGATATAAGAAACAGGAAGGAGATTTTCTTAGCCCACAACTTGGCTGACCAGAGGAAAAGATGTCTTGATGCACACAGAAGGACTGTATGCTGACAGCAAGACAACGGGACAAGACCTCTATACCTGGACACAGACATTTCCATAGCACACAAGGTTTCTGACACAGGAGAGCAGAGAACAGCTACAAGAACAGATAGGATACTTTCTTGTTGGACTGTTGTATATATGTGTATGGGTGTGTGTGTGTGTGTGTGTGGTGGTAATTAGCTTAGCTACCCACCCAGTTAGAGAGGGCTGGAGTAAAGGTATAGATATTCTCCAAAGCACAGTAGGCCCTTATTTTGTTTAGTTTTAATGTTTTGCCGTGTTAAAGGAACAGGCGCAATAAAGCCTTATTTCAGTTTCACCTTAAAACGGTCTCCATTGCATACCTCTGCACACATCTCCTACACATGGTGTTTAGGAGAAGGAGGAAAGACACTAGCGGCACTGAGGGAGTTACAGCAAGTGCTTTTGCGACAGAAGAACCAGCTGTGTTTTTCCTGGCATTACTTGGAGACAGAAGCATAGAGGATTCGATCTATACCAGCCTTGTGCAGTTGCCATTTGTCCTGTGGTCGCTGCCAGACATAGACATTATATTTATACACTTACCAGTGAGCCTACCAAAAGCTGGAAGCTGGACGGGGCATACTTATTTACCATCCCTACCGGACTCAGTGATTGAAGATAACCCTTTCCTGCGAGGGTTCCTGCCCGACTGCGGTATTATGCTGGTTAATGAATGACATGTCCTATATTACTTTTGATCTTGTACGTGCATTACTCACACTCACCATTTGATTGATATATTTATTTTGCTTACTACACTATGAGTTGTGCGCTTTTCTTTTGTGTTTTTTTTTTTTACTGTTCTAGCGTTACATGGTGGTGCCATCTTTTTGATTAGCAGCCGATTCCTTTATCCTGTATTCAGGTCGTGTATTTATTATATTATATTTTGCACACTCCTTACACTTTTGTATTTAATTCTTGCCTTTGGTGCGCAATTTTTTCTTTTCCTGTAGACAAGGTTCATGTCAGATGAGACCTGGCACTTCTAGCTTATCACCTACTTCTGTGTGAACAAAGAACAGAGCAAAAAGAAAAACATATCCATAGCTTTGATAAAGATTGTAAAATCTCTCTAGAGCATTTGTTTACTATTGAAATGTTCAAAGGTTAAAAAATATTGTAAAGTAGTAATACTTATCTAGGGGGGGGGTTTAGTGTCATTCAGCTCCACTGTCCTTAAATAACTTTACTCATAAAAGGGAGTGCCTCTTAACCTCTTGAGGGATCAAGGCACCAGAGTGCCACAACCCTTCCGGCACTGGCCATCACTCCATCACTGACGATGGGGTGGAAGGGAAAGAGTCATCCCCCTTCCATTCCTCTTCATTATAGATCGCGTCCTGTGCTCCATTGGAGCGAAGGACGTGATCTCCCTACAAAAACAAGCACAAACTTTACGTGTCCGACCCCATAGTAGTTACATCTCAGAGCACCCAAAGGGTTAAAAGAAATCCATAGAAATCTGCACTCACCTCTTTCATCTCTTCAAACGTAATTATCAAGACATTCTCCTCATCAATGTGTTTGTTCCAGGCAAGAGCATGATCAAAATAGGATCCCCAGAGTACTAAAACATAGAGAGGTAATTTGTAAACTACTAAGAAGTAAACAGAAACATAGAATTTTAACTGCAGAAAATAATCACTCTTTCTTATGCCACTCTTTCTATTAAATGCATGCATTTTTACATGATAATTCAAAATGTTTGTGACGGTCATAATATGTGAAAACCCTACCTTTTCCATTCATGTAATCCTCGAAAAACAAATCCCAAGAACTGTAGGTAGGAAGCACCGGATTATTATTATAGAAATGAAAATATGAGACAGCCGTGTCTTTCGGATTCCGAAAAATTACTAAGGTCTGTTAAAAAAAAAGCACAAAAAAATATATGAACATATTGTCTATAATCTGTGTTATTTTATAATATGCAAGTTAGGTATGTGAAATACTGTATTGTCTACTGTAGTTAGGAGTTTCTGCACTAAAGTGAGGTTTTGTAAGTAAAGAGTGTTAGCCAATGTTTCAATACATCTTGTGTATCTGTGTATCTTCTAGGAAATAATAAAAAAAATAGTGGGAATATTGTTTTGCCTGTTAACACCATTCTCTACTTTACATATACAGTATTATATAAAAAATACAACATATCTGAGCAACTTGTCAAAATTGGGCAAGGAGAGCAACTACTGTAGCATGCACCACACCTATTTAGATGACCAGATCTTAGTTCAGTGTAGTGGAGATTATCAAGGATTTTGAACATAAGTATGTAGCAGGGCACTTTCCTTACCTCCGTAGGGAGCCAATTCCGTGGCTCAGGAGGATCGGGGGAAGTTGTGGCAGCCATCTTGCGGTTGGCGCCGCATGTGTAGTATGGACTGTATGTAGCGTGCGGCCATGTTGTGGTTGGCGCCGCTGGAAGGGGAGGGCCTGGAGACTAGTAAATCCTCTGCGGGACTGGAGGCCACGAGGTCAGTCCTGAGAGAGCCGTGGAAGGAGGAGGTAGTGTCCAGGGAGTTGGGAGCTTCCTGGACTAGGCCACTCTTTACCCCTAGGCCCTAGGTAGCCCCCTCATGGTAGCTAAGTGTGTGAGGGGTTCGCCCACAGAATAGGGATTACCCAATAGTAAGTTCTCCGCAGCGGAGAAGGACACCAGACTGTGCCACGAATTACTCCGGCTGGAGACCGTACCGCGTGCGCGGCCTGGACATGAGGCGAGAGGGGATTGGTGTCGGAGACCCCGCGGCATGGGACCTGATCACCCCCATCTAGGACGCATCTAATGGTTAGGCCTGAACAAGGAAGGTAGAGTACACCAAATATACACAAGGGTAGCGCTGCCCTCACATATACACTTGGGACAAGGGAAGGCTCTGATGGACACAGGGTTACCGGTGCCCAGGGTATCTTAAGTATTGTGGGGGAGAGAAGCACCCTTATTATTGTTATTGTATTGCTATACTGTGGGATCACAGTAAAGACATATTGCATTACCTGTGTGAGTGTGATTTCTGGGGTATACAGTATAGGTATACCGGTTCCCATGAGGAGCTATCCCGCCAATGCCGGGATCCTCACGGGTCGAGGCGCTGCACCCATTCACATCAGGCTCCCCACTAGCGGAGGCTTGGTTTCCTGTAAGCCAACAGATAGCACCTAAGCGCATAACACCTGCGGTTTCCCTTAGGGGTAGGGAAAGGATGTTACAAGTATATTTAACTATCAATGCAGGCCTGTTATACCGATTACTCCTCCAGCTCTGGTGATATGAGGGGGGAGGGGCAGTGGAGTGTGCTGGTATAACAACCAGATGAAACATGTATTTTAAAGTCTGGAAGCAAAGATTTACAGTAACGCACTAGACCCTCCCATTGTACAATAGCAAAAATGTATTTACTAATAAAATGTAACACATTTTTACTGACATTTTCCACCACATTATGAAAGCAGAGCTTTCTGTCAAATTTAAATTACCTACAAAATTCCCCTTCTCTCCTACAGGACTTCAGAATCGTCAGCTCCTCCTTCTAGCACATTCAAGCTATGCCCACTATGATGGTAGGGGCAGTCTGGAATGCATATTGAAGGTTAATGGAGAATGGATCATCAGGAAGCGCATACCATGTGGGAACATAAGAAAGAAAAGTGCTTTTTGTGCAATATTGTGCAAACAGTGTTGTGGAAAGTTGCTAGCACAGAATGTATACACAGGATACTCACAAACGTGAGGTGGAGTATAGGCACATAAAGGTATCTTTATGGACTGACTTCAGTCTCTGGTGCAAGGTGATGCCACAGCAAACAGATTCCCAGATAACCTTAGGGTAGGAAGACACTGGACATAGCGTAGACTGTAGGGCATTTAATAAAAAAGGTAGACCAAATCCAATCTACTCACATATTGGTAGGTTAAAAACAGCATTTAGATCGCAATGATCTCAGCAGTTCGCGCTCTTTTGCTTCCACCGGATGGGGCCTCACTCTCAGGTCTCCCTCCTTCCTTTCTGTGCGGGTCACGGATGCGTTCCGGCAACCGGAAGTGACGTCATCCGTATCCATCCGTACCCACCGGAACCTTCGGATACGGATGACGTCACTTCCGGTTGCCGGAACGCATCCGTGACCCGCACAGAAAGGAAGGAGGGAGACCTGAGAGTGAGGCCCCATCCGGTGGAAGCAAAAGAGCGCGAACTGCTGAGATCATTGCGATCTAAATGCTGTTTTTAACCTACCAATATGTGAGTAGATTGGATTTGGTCTACCTTTTTTATTAAATGCCCTACAGTCTACGCTATGTCCAGTGTCTTCCTACCCTAAGGTTATCTGGGAATCTGTTTGCTGTGGCATCACCTTGCACCAGAGACTGAAGTCAGTCCATAAAGATACCTTTATGTGCCTATACTCCACCTCACGTTTGTGAGTATCCTGTGTATACATTCTGTGCTAGCAACTTTCCACAACACTGTTTGCACAATATTGCACAAAAAGCACTTTTCTTTCTTATGTTCCCACATGGTATGCGCTTCCTGATGATCCATTCTCCAGTTTCCATGAGGATTGAGAAAGCAATCCTACACCAGGTTACAGCTGCAATCGACCATTGTGTTTGTATAAGTATCATTTTTATCACTATTGTATTGATTATAACACTGTTAATATAAATGTATATGAGCGCCACTTTTGGTTAATCACTTCACATATATTGAAGGTTAAGCCTGCTGGTTGTCCCTACCCATCAAGATGGTAGCCTAGGTTATAGGCATATATGGCCATTTTATGTAGCCGAATGTATACTGTGTTTCCTCCATGTAGATAATTTATTCCCTGTGTTGATTCGGTTGATTTTGTAAAGCTCCATTGTGTGGTGGGTGAATAATTCACTCAGCCCAGCCAGCACACAATAATGTCTTGGACTGTAATCTAATCTGGGCTAGGTGAAGTGCTTGGGAACACCAGGGAAGTAGGAAAGGGCGTGGACTCAGGTTGGGGGACATGTATTTAAAAACCAGAGCTTTTATTCATCCCTAACTCTGAGGTGCCTATCTCGGTGGCAGATATGATTTGGAAACGGGGAACCAAGGCCTAGATTATAGCCCTGATCTCCATTGGTCAGTGTGAACTCTCCTTAAGCCTGCATTTGTGGGCTGTCCTAAAGCACTATAACTCCCCACAGCCCTGATTGCTCCATCTCAGGCGAGCCCTTGCCCTCTTATTGTCCAGCAAAGACAATTTCTTTACTGATTTGTCGACACCTGGTCTTTCATGGTTTCAGATGAGGTTGGGAAAGTATGTAAACAGATGCTGATCAGGGCTCCACAGTTATTCAGAGTTTTTCCTTCGTTCATAGCTAGTCTTGGTGTCAGAGACTAGTTGAAGATTTGTACCTGCAAGCGGGTGGCTATCATCCCAAGGTACTGGTATACTGTGATACGGACAGATCGTGGAAGAAATCCTGGGTAAGCTAGCTATGTCAGAGCCTAGTACCTAGTGAGCTAGTATTCCCCTGTAACGGTTTTTCTGGACCCTCCTGACCCACCCAATCTCAGATTGGCCCCTGTGGTCTAACCGGTCCCCATTACATGGTCGTGTCTGGTGGTGCACCTGTTGGCAACAGGACTCCTGAGTCACCCGCATGATGGTGTTTGGTGGATGTCAACCCAGACAGGCAGCTGAGGTAGTGTGCATGAGTCCTACCTACATACAGTGCAGCGCCTCCACCTCATCAGGATCTCTGCGTCCGCAAGGAGATGGTTCTGATGAGGAACTCCTCTGTAGTGCCTTCCTCTGTGGAGTAACTTCACACTCACACATGGGGGTTCTTGTGAACAAGGGCATCTTTATTGATGGTATAGGCAGACTGCCCCTCGCAGCAAACAGCTTAGCCGCTCATCTTCTTCAGTGCTCTCCTTTCAGAAGATCTGCCCTCCCAATGGAGTTGGATCACCTCTCCCCTCAGGGAGATCACCACCTGTGCCAGGTCCCTGGACACAGGGTAGGCCCTGCCAGCCTTACTGCTGCAGGTCAGAATACTTGCTGTAGAATCCTTTTCTGGAACTCTTAATTAACACACTTGACCTCTTTCTTGACACACTAACTTTGGGCAGTGCTGTGTCTTATATACCTTAGGAAACAGCCACATCTCTGATGTCACTAACAGTGGACTCAGAGCCTGTTGCCACTCCCCTTGACTACATATGACACCTCACCAGGGTGTGAGGGCAAACCTCCATGATTGATGCTGGCATTCCTGTATACTTACCAGGCTTACTGCTAGAATGAGAGAGAACTGTATACCATTTTTACACGTGGCTACACCCCCATAATTTAACTTGTGGTTGTCCGCTCACCAATTTAAGTAATATATTGAATCATAAGTCAAGACACAGCCAGTGCATAGGAATGGTGTTACACAGAAACACAAAACCAGGAGACCACAGAATCTCCCAAAAGATCTCTAGTAGTTGCACTCCATGGCTGCTGAGATAAAGGGGGTTAAATACTCCCCGACACAATGTCTAATTGGCTTATAGAGATACACAAAGTAACCCGGTTACCGTCCTCCCACAGTGCTGGGAGCAGTTACTTTGTGTACCTCTATAAGCCAATTAGACATTGTGTCGGGGAGTATTTAACCCCCTTTATCTTAGCAGCCATGGAGTGCAACTACTAGGGATCTTTTGGGAGATTCTGTGGTCTCCTGGTTTTGTGATTCCCCCATAACTCTCTGTTTTGGTAAGTTAAAGCTGCAGTTCAGTTTTTTTTTACATTTTTTAAAATTTATTTTTTTAATTCAATAGTTTCATGTGGGCAATCTCTAATTAGCTAAAGAACTGTATAGCTGCCAGTCAATTCGTTTTCCATGTATTGATTGGCGAAATCTTTAGATATGGGATATGTTTTTCCTCTGCTTCTGTCACTCAATGGAAGCTCATGAATATTCATGAGCACTCCCGCACTGACATGTGCAAGAGGGTGGGCAGGGCTCACAAAGGGGTGTGCCAGGGCTTGTGACAGGACATGAAGGGGCTGTGCCTTAGCAAATGGTTGTTAAAATAGAATACAAGAAAATTGGTCTTTCAAAGTTGTTTTTTTAAAAACAGAAAATGCTAAAAGTATTTTTTCTTACTACAGAACTGATTTATTAAAAAAAACACACATGCAGGATATTGACTGAACTGCAGCTTTAAGCTTTCTATTGTGCACTGTGTTGCTCGTGTTTGCTCTGGGCATAATAAACTCCATTTATTTAACTCCTGTCTGTGCTCCCATTACACCCATGTTAAAATCTGCTCTAGACTGGCTCTTCTTTTCGCCATTCTCCTATACTGCTTCTCTATGCATAGAGCTTTCACTTGTCACTCCCTATCTAAGGAACGCCTATCCCTTCCCTATCTGCCAAGCTTTTTTTCTCCCCATCTGGAAGACAAACAGTACATAAAAAGTATTTTTGAATAAATGCTTTAAAATTACTTAACTAACCAGTACATAGGCACGTACAGTACAATACCTATTAGCAATGCTCTGTAAACATCACCAGCATACTCCACCTCGTTCTGCCTCAAAACATACCACTTAGCCAACATCAATAATGGAGTGTTGAGCTTTAGCCTCAGTCGTATGAATGCTAGCAAAAGTTTGCTAAACCTTGGTTGATCTAGGCCTTAGATTGTAAACTCCTTTGGGGTAAGGGATGCATTTTACCTTATTTTTTATTGTCTTGTGTATTTTGTATTTTTCTCTTTGCACACTGATGTCTTTGTATCAAAGCTGTTGGCGCTATGTAAATATGGAACACATAATATGTATTGTTTGCATCCTAATTTGGAGAGATAAAAAGCCCTCAATATGAACACCATTGAAGAAAGAAAAGGGTGGGTGGATATGATAGAAATGTTAAAAAGCTGTGTGTGCTGTGCACGCGCATAGTAAGTGAAACTTCTTTGTGTGTTGTCAGCAACATATAAAGTAACAATAATATTATTACTGCTTAGAGCATGAGTAAATTTGATTGGCGGGGTAATGTTTATTGGGCGGTGTTCGGCGCATCACTGGGGTGTGTGTCAGTCAGTGTGTGTGTGTGTGTGTGTCAGAGTGTGCGTGCGTGTGTCAGTGTGCGTGCGTGTGTATGTGTGCGTGCGTGTGTATGTGTGCCAGTGTGCGTGTATGTGTGTCAGTGTGTGTGTGTGTCAGTCACTGTGTGTGTATGTGTGTCAGTCAGTGTGTGTATGTGTGTCAGTCACTGTGTGTGTATGTGTGTCAGTCAGTGTGTGTATGTGTGTCAGTCAGTGTGTCTGTGTGTCAGTCAGTGTGTGTATGTGTGTCAGTCAGTGTGTGTATGTGTGTCAGTCAGTGTGTGTATGTGTGTCAGTCAGTGTGTGTGTGTCAGTCAGTGTGTGTGCGTGTGTGTGTTAGTCAGTGTGTGTGTCAGTCAGTGTGCGTGCGTATGTGTGTCAGTGTGCGTGCGTGTGCGTGTCAGTGTGTGTGTGTGTGTGTGTGTGTCAGTCAATGTGTGTATGTGTATGTCTGTCAGTATATGTGTGTCTCTCTTTCTGTGTCCTGCCCCCTCTCTCCTGACTCCCCCCACCCCAGGTGGAGGTGCGGACCCGCAGCGGCTGTCTGAGTCTCCTGACTCTCTCTTCTCCCCCCCCCCGCCCCCCGGGAGACGCGGCCACACCGGCCCCAGAGACACACACATTCATACGTTACACACATACACACAGCCAGGGAGACAAACGCTGGGGTTGCGTGCACGCAGGACCCCGGACTCGGCGGCTGCTGCTGGGCTATAAGGTTGTCCTCGGGTGTGAGGAAGGTGCCGGCCGTGTCCAATGGGGACGGGATGCGGGTCCTGGCCGTGTTCATATCGGATATCAGGAACTGTGAGTACCCGGGCAATTAATGCGTGCCAGGGGGTAATTAATGCGTGCCAGGGGTTAATTGTGTAAAGGAAACCTGATATCAATGGCATAGGGCAATAGATTATTTATTTATTTATAAAATATTTTACCAGGAAGTAATACATTGAGAGTTACCTCTCGTTTTCAAGTCTGTCCTGGGCACAGAGTAAGACAAATAATACAGTACATGCTTACAAATACAGTTACATAAATGAACAAGGTATACATTATATACAAGACATTGCATGCACAGTTAAAGATAATTTATATTATGGGCGTATGAAACAGTTACAGACCTGATTAAAGTGTGAGACAGCCTTAGATTTGAAAGAACTTAAGCTGGTGGTGGATATGAGAGTCTCTGGAAGGTTGTTCCAGTTTTGGGGTGCACGGTAAGAGAAGGAGGAACGTCCGGATACTTTGTTGAGCCTTGGGACCATGAACAGTCATTTGGAGTCTGATCTCAGGTGATAAGTGCTGCAAGTGGTAGGGGCGAGGAGCATGTTCAGATAGCTGGGTAGCTTGCCCATAAAGAATTTAAAGGCAAGACAGGAAAGGGGAACTTTGCGCCTAGACTCTAGTGATGACCAATCTAGTTCTTTGAGCATTTCGCAGTGATGTGTGTTGTAGTTGCATTGGAGAACAAAACGACAAATTGAATTGTAGAGGGTGTCAAGTTTGCTAAGGTGGGTTTGAGGTGCCGAGCCATATACTATGTCTCCATAGTCAATAATTGGCATTAGCATCTGCTGTGCGATACGCTTTCTGACCAGGAGACTTAGAGAGGATTTGTTCCTGTAAAGTACCCCTAGTTTGGCATAGGTCTTGGTTGTCAGGGTATCAATGTGCATTCCGAATGTTAAGTGGGAGTCAAACCATAAGCCCAGGTATTTAAAACTAGTGACAGGGGTTAGGGTGGTGTTAGCGTTGGTTCTAATCAGGAGCTCAGTCAGTGGAAGCTTTACAAATTTAGTCTTGGTCCCAAATACCATTGTTACAGTCTTGTCAGTGTTTAAAAACAGTTTGTTTTGGGAAATCCAGTTTTCGAGTCTCAAAAAGTCAGACTGAAGTATGTATTGAAGGTCAGAGAGGCTATGGCTGTGTGCATATAGGATTGTGTCGTCTGCATACATGTGTATTGAGGCTTCCTTACAAGCTGTGGGAAGATCATTAATGAACACTGAGAAGAGTAAGGGCCCCAGAACAGAGCCTTGCGGGACACCACAGGTGATATCCAGGGGGTTGGAGATAGAGCCTGAGATGGACACATGTTGGGATCTTCCTGATAGGTAGGACTGAAACCAGTTTAAAGCATGCTTCCCTATTCCAGACCTCTGGAGTTTGTTAAGCAGGATAGCATGATCAACTGTGTCAAAAGCCTTTGCAAAATCTAGGAATACTGCACCACACTGGATTTCATTGCAAACTTTTAGCAGGGTAGTTACCGTGGAGTGTTTGGGACGAAACCCAGATTGGAATTGGCTAGGGAAATTTGTCTTGGTATAGAAATCGCTTAATTGGGAGTGGACACATTTTCCCATGACTTTGGATAGAATTGGGAGAAGTGAGATTGGCCTGTAGTTTGAGACAGTGTTTGAGACAGTGTTTTTGTCCCCACTTTTGAAGATTCGGACAACTCTGGCAGTTTTCCAGATCTTAGGGATATGGCCTGTAGACAGGATAGAGTTGACTATGGACGCAATTGGTTTGGCAAAGGCTGGGGCACCAAGTCGTAGGAACCTAGATTGTAGTAAGTCAGGTCCACATTGGCTGCTTAGTTTTAGTTTGAGGAGTGCTTGTATAATCTCCTCTTCAGATACTGGGCCAAATTGAAAATTGTGGGCAATGTTGGGAGGGGGTGGGGCTATGTGTGTACTCCCAGGATGAGATTCAGATTTGTGGTTTGGGCTGCGTTTCGCTAATAAGTTAGTGGCACACCCCACAAAGTAATCATTGAATGCATTTGCAATGTCAGTGGGATTTGTCAGAGTAATATCCCCCTTAGTGATATTACTTGGTTGTTGATGGTTAGGAGGCTGGAATATATTGTTGATAACCTGCCAGAAGTTAGCTGGGTTTGATGTATTTTGGTGGAGATTGTCAGAGTAATATTGTGCTTTTGCATGCCTTGTTTGCCTTGTGCACATATTCCGCATGCATCTGTAGTGATTGAGATCCTTGGTAGTGCCAGTTACTTTGTAGCTTTTCCACAAGGTATCCCTGAGCTGGTAGAGTGCAATAAGGTCAGTTGTAACCCATGGAAGGTGGGCCCCCCGTACCCTTATTTTGCGTAGTGGAGCATGGGTATCGCAGAGTTTTAAGAACTCGGATTGGAAATAGTCGAGCGCAGAATCAGGGTCGGGAATTAAATCGATTCTGTGCCATGGGCAGTTGTAAGGTCATCCCTAAACTGTTGTGGGTTAAAGTTTTTAAATGTTTTAGTGAGGAGAACTTTAGGGCTTGGATGGGGCGGTTTAATTTTCCTTACACAGTACACTATTGCATGGTCACTGAAAATGTCAGGAAGAATGCCAGAGGATTGGATTCTGCTGGGGTTTGAGGCGAGAATCCAGTCTAGCAAGGAATGGTTATGCGATTTCAGGTTTATCCGTGTGGGTTGGGAAATGAGTTGTGATAGGTTAAGTGACTTGAGTTGTATCTGGATTTTGTGGTTTTAGGGTCAAGCCAATTGAAGTTGAAATCCCCAAGAACTAGCAGCTCACTCTTCTCATTCAGAGAGGAAATGGAGCCAAGAGATTGTGTGATATCAGTCAGGGATTGTAGAGGGGCTTTAGGGGGGCGGTAGATGCCAGCAACCAAGATGGGCTTAGAAAAGGGGAGGCAGATTTTGCCAACTAGAATTTCAAAAGAGGGTGGGCTTGGTGGGCAATTTAACAGTGTAAATTGTAAGGTGTCTGCAATATAAAATAACACCCCTCCTCCTCTCTTTGACCTATGTCTCCTAAAAATGGAGTATCCCTGAATGGCGATATTTGCATCAGGGGTTTTAGGGGTTAGCCATGTTTCTGTAAGAACGATGGTTTTGGGTTTATGCATAAGGCACCAAGCACTTAGTTCGTCCAGTTTGGGCAGCAGGCTCCGGATGTTTATATGGGCGACAGATAGTCCTTTTTGAAATTTAAAGGTGGAATTCACAGGGGCATGGAACAGAGCTGAAATGGGAGGACCTGGGTTAGGTTCAATATCACCTGCTAAAGAGAGTAACAGTACGAGTAGGAATTTGGGTAGTTGTTTGGAAGTTGTAAATTTGTGGTGTTTGCCATTAGAGTGAGCAGTGGTTGGTGCATGGGTGCATACAAGGCAGTGTAATGGGCAGGGGGCAATTGCTGTTTGTGAAGGGCAGATACAGAATACGAGGGGGGGAGAGAAGGCAAATGCGGCATATTACTGAGAATCATTAATCAGGGGGGCAATTATTGTGTGTGAGGTGCATGTTGAAGTGTCAGAAACTATAAAGGGGCAAATTGAGGATGCTGGTAGGGAAGTAATGCGGGCGAAGGGGCAATTTGTGTGACGGGGGCAATGGTTGTAATTAGCTGACACGTGTATAGTGGTTACTAATGTATAAGGGGCATTTATTTTGTAAAGGCCGGGCGTATGTGAGGGGCAGATACTGTGCTTAAGTGGGCCCCCCCTCCGGCAGTGCTGCGTGGGAAGCGGCGCGCTCAAACCCCCCGCTTCCCGTGTTACCGGAGCAGGAGCCAACGTGTCTGTGCGCACATGCGCGGCATATGCTGACAGCGCAGCGGCCATTAGGAGCGGCGCCGGCGGCGATATCTGTTCGGTTACCCTCCATGATCCAGGGGCTCCTCTCCTCCGGCCCCGGCGGCGCTCAGTCAGCGGGACACAGGGAAGGGGAAGCGGAGGTAGAGAAGAGGGAGGAGAGAGGCTGAGCAGCGGCTCCTCCTCTCAAAGCCGGAGGACTTGCGGGGCTTCTGCCATCTTACTACACCTGCAGCACTGGAAGCTCTATGCCAGCCATCTTGGTATACCCATGGCAGCGGACGTGTGGGGGTAACGGCGGCCGTTAGGAGCGTGTCACAGCGGGTGTGTGGGGGGAGCAGCGGCCATTAGAAGTGGCACCGGCGGCTATCGCCGCCGCCGCCGCATGTCACAGCACGCGTGTGGGGGGGAGGGGGAGCCGTGACGTCACGTCACTACCGTTTCATTTTTCGTCTCCATCTCTCCAGTTTTGCCCCATCAGAATAGGTGCCACTAAAGAAGTTTCACTTCAAAAATTCAAAGCTATCAATAAAGTATCAAGGGGAATCTGATACATTTATTCAGAGAAAACAGAATGCTAGAAGAGTAGGTCATGCACTGAAACTGGAAGAAAAATCTGAAGAACTAGAGGTTGACTCAACAAGGTAGTGGATCCGTGGAAAAGTTTCACAGGAGAGACGGTGAAGACAACAACAGTAAAGGAAATAAACGCGCTTGGGAAATAGACAAAATAATAATAAATATTCAGAAGAGCTAGTGATGAAGTAATGTCATTATAGCTGCACTTACCTTAACTTTCTTCTCAAACAGGGATTTCGGGATGTCATCATAATATAGATGTGATGCAAAAACTCTTGGTGAAGGTCGGTCTTTCATTTTCTAAGAGGAAGAAAAAATCATATAAAATGAAACGTACGGTTCTATATTTGTAAGCCAGTCATCACACGGACATATGAAAATGTGTAAGCACAAACATTAATTCATTTTCTGATAGTAGCAGCAATATATTACCCTCTGACATTTCTGGCTGCTGATCCCTAACGTAAGTACTTATTGCTCTTTAACCCTACTGAACAAATTTATTAACACACTGATGCACACAAAGTAATTCACTGACATTTGCTAAATGCACACACAAGGCACTGCTACTTTTGCATTCTCACACAATTATATAAATACATGCCGACCTATACATGCTCATATACTGCTGAAATTTACCTGTGTTTCTTCGCTTACAAGGATGCTTACGTACAGTAGGTGCACGCACAACAACATCCATACAAATGAGTGGCATGTTGCATATGAATGCCACATATTGCACGATCACTTAATATATACCCCTATGACTTTTAAAAATGAGTATCTTTTGCTAACTGAATTTTTATTGTTTTTCTCTCCCTCGTATGGAGAAAAACTATGACAGATTATAACACAAGTGTACTGTATTATCCATCTAATATCAAATATCGTCCCCAAATCACCTTCGTAACAGCAGTAACATAGTTGTGGTTTTCTGAGAAGATTGTCAAGTAATAGAGAAGAAACAGGACTTTAAAAAAAGAGTCCCACTTAGATTTCCAAAAAATACTTTGCAAACAAATTACCAATAAAATTAGCTCCTTAAAGCAATCATCTATGCTGCTCATTTTTTTTACACACATGTACTGTATAATTACAGTCAGGAGCACGTGGTGCGAAACGCATAGAGGTCACGACAGGTCATCCTGCGCGTGTTTGCTGAGAGGCTGAGACGGAGCCTGCCTGAGGCTCTAGTGGTGGCTGTTTTCATCTTCCCTGGTGCCGTGATCCGGATCCTGTACGGTCATCAGTGGACCCCCACCTTTGCCTTAGTGTGAGTGTTCGTTTCCCCCTGTCAGCGGTATTATAGCTCTCTATGGCGGTTTTTATTTAAATTCCCTTGGGCTGTTAATACTCTCTTTGTTTATTTTTAACATTGATTGTGTTTTTCTTTTGTTGTGTGTGTTTCACTGTTTTAGGGTATTCTATGTTTAGAGACCATATGTATGGTTTATATATCTGGGCAGTTAACCCATTGAGCTGAGGAGGGGTTGGATCCTCTCAGCTGTCTATGTGTTTGTTTTAATTAAAATAATACTAATTCTATCCCTTGTGCGCATTTGTGCATTTTTTCTTCTCTGTTTCTCAGGGTGTCCTCCCCCCTTTTAGGGGGGATCACCTCTGAAGTGGGAGCTTCTGGGGAGACGCTCCATGCACGTGCAGCACAGGGATCTTTCCAACCAATACATCTGCAGCACGAGCGCTGAATATCCTTCTCTCTGCTTTCCAGTGTTTAGTGGATATACGCTTGATCTGCCACTATCTCTTGTTGTATGTGCGCAGACACCTTATTTGCTTTTTGGTTGTTGTTGTTGTGGCATTCTTGGCTTGTAAAAGTGTGTACATGTGACAGGATGGCCTCACGGTAGGGTCAGTAAGAGTCTAAACAAGGTGTTAGGCTTAACCTTCAGTGGTTTATTTTCCATTTTTTATAAGATGCATCCGTCCCTTCTGACTTTAAAGGGCCTATTCAGGTAGCTTCGACAAGTTACTTAACGCTTGTAAAGTGCACTTTACAAATTATTTTGCAAGTGTAGCTATTCAGAAAGCTGTGATAACATGTCAAAATAGCCTGGAAACTGCCTTTTTATAAGTGTTATCACTCTTGCAAAAATAAACCGAGCGGTAGGTCAAAAAATGCTGAAACTTGCATTTTTTTTGCAACACAAGTTTATTATAACTATAAAAAATAACAATATGGAGCCATTTAGGTAAAGGGGAAGAATATTTAGGCCACGTGGTCCTTCGCTAATCTGCCATCAATTTCTATGTTTTGTTATCTGCATTACCACTGGTCTATGATGTCTCCAAAAAGGGCTGGCTGTGAATATTACGTGGCTCAGTGCTTCTCCTCACTCTCCTCCAGCAGGGTCCAATGTCAAATGACGTTGCCTTACCATGGCAACAGACATCATGTGACATTGTGACGACATGCATCATCATGTTGTCATGGCAATGCTACGCCATTTGATGTCTCGACGCCATGATGAGGGACCCTCCAAGGAGATGGTTGAGTAGAAGGTAAGAGACATTTACAGAGGCTCCGCGTTCTCCCAGTTGTTGTGGGGAAGAGCCTCTGTAACACGGGGCTTGGTGCAGTGGCCCCGATGGGACTGCCATAAAGCCGGCCCAGTCTCCAAACACTAGTAATCTTTCATTATATGGAGCTTTCCAACCCTTCCTAAAGAGCAAGTAACAGGCCAAGGAGTGACACTGACTTCTGATTCACCTTTTTTGATTATCTGTTGCTATAAATTAGAAGAAATAAATGTGACAAAGAGCAATTTTTCTAAAGTAGATGTAAACAGAATGCACCATTTTTTTTAAAAAGAAAGAATACTTTGCCCAGTACTAAGTAAAGGAAAAATTGGGATATAGAGGGACGTGCGTTGGTGTTTTTTACTTTTGTTCTTGAAAAACCATACTGGATCAGCACTCACAAAAAAAAATAAGAGTAAATGATAGACTCATGTTTTCCTTTTGGCTTAATTAAGCCTGACTAAGGGGCCAGGAGGTCTTAAACCTTTACTCTATTTTGCATAGTTAACAGTTTGTGTCAGTTCCTTTCTTTGTGTGTCCTATTTTTTTGTATTTCTGCTAGGTTTTTTTGGATACATTAAAGAAGAAACTTGTTGAGACCAAAAGGAAAACATGAGTATCATTTTCTCTTAATTATTTTTTAGTGCTGATCCAGTATGTTTTTTTTTATAATTGTATGCATCCAGCGGTATAAAGTAGATGTAGGATCCTAGCCAGGGCCGCAGACAAATTTCTCGAGACCCAGGACTAGAATTTTGACCGGTCCCCCACCCCCCCATGTTGTTGGCCTTACTAGCCTCCCCCCTTTCATATCTCCTTGCCAGCCCCCTCCTCTATCCCTTCCTCTCACACCTCCTCTATCCCCCTGTAATAGCGACTTATCCCTGTTTTAGAGAAAAGCTGCCTCAGAGCTCTGAATCCAGCATGGAGCTAGATAACTGCAGCCACTCAATTAGTCAGTCTCCACCTGGACTAATCAGAGCTCTGTGAAAGAGCGTTGTGTGAGACACAGGAGGGAGATTTTCTTGGCACAGTAATATCTGGGCTGACAGAAGGAGAGGAGAGTATTGAGAGCACAGGAGGGCTGTGTTCTGAGAGCAAGACACAAGGAGACCAGACCTTTTTTCCTGGACACAGAGGACCCAGGAATCTGCCAGAGTCAGGACCCTCAATCACACCAAGACACCTGGACACCCCTCACATGAAGGACAACCTGCTTTAAGGTACTGCAGAGACTTTGGGGTGATTAGTGGGTAAGGGGCTTCCCCCCCCCAGCCTTGCTGAGAGGGACTGAGGAAGTACGTTAGCCCTTACAAAGAGATAGGTGTTTGTTGTTTTTCTATATTTGTGTTTGCTGTGCTGTTTAAAGGGACAGGCTCAATAAAGTCATACAGTATGTTAATTTCACCCCTAACTGTCTCCATTTGCATACCTCTGTACACTTCTCTTACACCTCCTCTATAAGCCCTCCTCTATCCCCCCCTCTCGAGCCACTTCCTCTACACATGTATTTTTCTTCCCCTCCTCTTTACTCACTCTCCTACCTCCCTATCGCTTAATTACCCTCCTCTCCCTCAACCACACACAGGCACTTCACCCTCACACACACAAAATACTACCGCCCCCCCCCACACACACACACAAAACAATACCCCCCAGCCACACAAAATACACCCCCCTCCCCCCACATACTGTAGGGTTGCCAGGTGGCTTCTCCAAAAATACTGGACACAATGGTGAAAAATGCACTCGAAAAGTCGGTGTGGAGGTATGTTATTCATAAATGATCAGACCGTTACGTCATTTTTTCTAAATTTCACTCCAAGTATGCACCAATTTGAACCATTTCATATTCTATTTCGTAAAAAATTCTGGGGCATTTTTTATGAAATAGAATATGAAATGGTGCAAATTGGTGCATACGTGGAGTGAAATTTAGAAAAAAAAATTACAGAATGGACAGATCATTTATAGATAACATACCTGCAGTTATACATAGCCAGCAATACTGGTCTTAATGCTTCTCTCCCACTACTACCAAGATTGTTGCAATCCCCCTCATACTCTCACTCCCCCTTATCTTCTCAACCCCTCTCACCGCTCCTCATTCTCTCACACCCCTCCTCATCCTCTCACCCCCTTATCCCCTCACCCCCCTTCACCATCCTCTCACACCACCACCCACCTCCTCCCTCACCACCACCCCTCCCCTTCCTCACCACCACCACTCCTTCTTCTTCCTCCTCCTCATCCCTTCCTGGTATCTTATCTGTGGAGCTCCTACTGGCAGACAGGGACACAGTGGAGCTCTTCTCTCCTCTCCCACATGTAAAGCTGGAAGGAAACTACATTTCCCGGCAATAAATGGGGGAGCCGTACACGCTCCTTAAGGATGTAAAGCCCTCCCATTGGTCAGTCTTCTCCTTGGGGGGGACAGGAGGTGGTGACACTGCCCATTTCCATTGGTTACAAGACGCTGCAGCCTGCAGTAGACTCATTCTGCCGCTTCTGTATCAGAGGTAAGAGCGGGGACCCTGCACCCGGGCACCCTCTGCACTCGGGCTTCCCGCCGCACGTCCAGAGAGGGAGAATATGGACACATGCATGTCTGGTACTACCTCTAATTTTTTACCGGACTGAGGGAAAATGACTGGTCTGTCCAGTTCAAAACTGAACACCTGGAAACCCTACCCCCACAGCCAACACAAAATACAACCCTCCCACCCAGCCCGCCTTCACACACAAACACTCACACACCCTACCTTTGGGGTGATCTGGTGCCTCGGCTCTCCCCAGCTGCTGCTGGGCCTCTCTCCCACGCCGGGCTTCATTCTCTGTGAGACCAGGCCTCTCTCCCTCCAGGGCGCGCCGGAAGCTGGGTCCTCAAAGAAGTCGCACTAAGCATCCGGTGAGCACCGGTGTGAGAGAGCCCCGGCCTGGCAGAGGACTACTTGGCTTGGCAGAGAGGCCCATCAGCAGCTGGGAAGAGCCAGGGCCTAGCAGCCGGCAACCAGCGTCCCGGCAGCCAGATGCAGAAATTGGGCCTGACAAGTCACAACTTCTAGCATTGTATGGCCGAGCCCCCCGCAGCCGCCGGGCTCCGGGACAATTGTCCTGGCTCTCCCACCTGTCAGTGTCCGGATCCTAGCACCTCCGGCTGAATTATATAAGACAGGGTGAGTGCAAGTTTGTTCTATTTTCTTTACTTTTGTTCTTGTACATAATGTCTAAAGATGTGCAAACTTTCACTTAAATTTTCCCTTTTATATTCACGAAAAAACACATTCGCTTTTGCACTGGGGAACATTTCATCGTTAATCAGTCCCAATGTACAGTATAATTAACCCACAATGCAAAATAGCTCGGTATGGTGGTATCTTTATGTAAAATAAATGAAGGTAGCAGTGATACATTCTTTTATTTGAAGACATGTTTTAAGTAATGACTTTTAAAACTTGCAATATTTATTATAGTTCAACTTCTCTCCCAGCTTTGTTCCTGCTAGACACAGTTCAAACTTGGCATCCATCTCTTGGCTCTGAGCTTCAGTAAAAAGGCTGCTCCAGTCCCCTACGTCTCCTTTCAAAAGAGAAAACGAGTTAGCGTTCTGCCTTTACATATATACAGTATATTATTTAGCAGTTATGGACTTTATTTTCTTCCATATGGTTGTGATTCAAATGTTTTTTTGCATCTTTTACCTGTGAGCATTTTCTTATCTACTTATGCATTGATTACACAACAATTGGTACACAAAAAATATTATATAAATGTGTTTGAGGAAAAAAAATTAACTGGGGAATGAACCTTTTGGCTCATTGAATCTGCTTGTATCACGATATAACATGTTTTTTGTATTTGTGAGTTTTTATCACAGTCTACATTTATTCATTTTCTGTAGTGGCTGTGGTATAGGAAGGAGAACCCACCCATATACTGAAGTAACAGAAGTTATATAACAATAATGCTATTGAAAACAATGTCTAAGGTGAACGCATTATCTAAGACGTTGTTTTGTGCGTTCACTAGGTAATAACATCTGCTACATCTGTACTTATTGCAAGGGACTTCATTACTGTGTTAAATATATTTTACTGGGCTACTTTCCAAATAGATATTTTTTATACAAAAAAAGAGTTACATTTCTAATTCTTAAAAGGCTACTATACATTCATATTGTTAAACACAAACTAACATCATTAGACAATTAATTAACTACAATTATTTTTGAATGTTATTATATTTTAAAAAATAATAATGAACCAGCTCTTTACAACCTTATGACAGTATATATGCCAGATGTGGGGGAACATTTTGAATCAATACTTTGAGTGCCCTCAGGGTGTAGAAACTATATCATAGAATCTGGCACTCCAGGGCCCCTTGATGTAGTTGCTATGTATAAAAAAAGCCTGCTGGTTTTACTAAGGGAAATCCCATCCTGCGCTCCGATGTGATCCACACTATGAGGAAAGGAAGGGATGTGACTCCTACCCATCTGTTCTGTCATCAGTGATGGAGCGACCACGTGATCGCGAACTGCTGGAGGGGTTATGCCACTCTTCTGCCGCGGCCCCTCCGGTACTCTTATGGTTAATATAAAGGTATTCATTAACATCCAACAATATAAAATATAAAACTGGTTTTATCTACTGTAAATTAGTTTGTATTTGTTTTCCCATTACTTACCTTTACGGAACAAAGCATCAGCTATTATACCATGTGTCTCTTTAGATTTATCTTTCATAGATTTAAAGGTCGTTCGGTTTTCAATTAACAGAATTTGGTCCTCAGTCAAAGAGATCCCAAAGAATTTAGATATCTTCTTCAATTGCACAGGAAGGTCCTTCAATGAGAAAAATCACTTTAGCATAACAGACTCTTCACTTCAATAAAACATACACAATAACACGTCGCTCACCATAGACCAAAAACACAAAATATTATCTGGTGCAAGGGGGGAGGAGAATATAACATAGGCACAGACAAAAATGATAAGAGATCACAAAAAAACCCTAATAGTTGCACTCAAGATAAGTCACACTAAACGTAATAGCATGGCCGCCATGAAGGCTTGAATAGCCAAACCCTCCAAATAGGGTCGACCGCAATTTGGTCACACACGAATACAAAAAAATAATAAAGTTTTAATGTAACAGATAAAATATGACAAAACACTTAAAATAATGATAAAATCCCCATGCACTGAGTGGGGGCAGATATATGTATGATACCGTAATATATCAGATGAGTATCTATATTAAAGCAGATGGTAACCGGACAGCCACACAGTAATTAGGGGCTAGTTCCCATATAGCGGTATTTAATTAATTAGTCAGGGAAAACATATCAAAAGTACAAAATATATAAGTAGACCCAGCACATTATGCTATTGTGTAGAACGCTGGTTGTAAGTGAACATAAATATGCAGCCTGTCTAAAGCACATATAGTGTCTGAATGGAGTGTTGGCTGCTAATGGAACAGATATGCAGTCTATCTGTATCCACCCCTCGCTTCTGTATGTAACTATGTTTAACTGCTATAAGGTGGAATATATGTAGTTCATATGTAAAATATTTGACTGTTGAAAAAGGAAAGTATGCTGCCTATCTGAATCCACATCTAACCTCCATGTGGAGCTTAGGTTGTTTAATACCAATCAACATACAACCTGGCTGTATCCACAGTAAGCGTTCTCTACTATGTGTCTTGGGTACGCGTCCGGAAACAAGATCTATCTGCCTCGTGCACGTTACTGTCAACGTAATGACGTCACCGAAACCCCGACGTATGTTTCACGTGTTAACGCGCACATTCTCAAGGGGGAGGAGTGGATACAGCAAGGTTGAATGTTTATTGGTATTAAACAACCTAAGTTCCACATGGAGGTTAGATGTGGATTCAGATAGACAGCATACTTTCCTTTTTCAACAGTCAGCAGTAAAATATTTTACATATGAACTACATATGTTCCACATGTGCCTATGTTATCTTCACTTCAATATGAAGATTTAAATGTCCTGTCCCCTTGATTATTTAGATGACCAAAATATTGTAATATAGACACTGATATTCAGGCATCTACAGTACATCATCAAGGGGCAGGACAGACCGGACTGATATAAAAAAAATACAGTACAATATTACAATAAATTACTTAATATATATTTTCTTTAACTGTGCATGCAATGTCTTGTATATAAATGTATACCTTGTTCATTTATGTAACTGTATTTGTAACCATGTATTATTTGTTTTACTCTGTGCCCAGGACATACTTGAAAACGAGAGGTAACTCTCAATGTATTACTTCCTGGTAAAATATTTTATAAATAAATAAACTTACCCCCCTTCATTACCTTAGTGGCTAACCACTAAGGTAATGACAAGGTTAATCCTTCCCATCACCCATCCCAGGAGGCTTAACCACCCACTCCAGGGCAAATCCCATGTTCATCCACCCTCTACCACCAACAGGAGTATACCCTCCACCCCACAGTAATGGTCAATAGCTCTATTAGCCACTAAGGTAATGAAACTGGGGTAAGTAATGTATTTTAATATTGTATCAGTACTCTTATTTGTATTAGCCCAGTCTGTCCCTTGATGATGTAGATGCCCAAATATCAATATCTATTTCATGAGGGGGAAAACTATTGGACCATAGTTGGTCATTTACATCAATGGGGGTGGAGAGGACATTTAAAAGATTTAAATGTTCTGTCCAATCTCATTGATGTAGATGACCTATTATGATCCTATGTTATCCCCCCTCATGACATAGATACCGATATATGGGTATCTGCGTTATCAAGGGCCTGGGAAAACTGTACTGACTGCTTTTCACCATCAGAGCTACTTTGGGGAGACACAGAGAGAGACTATTTATGTTCCTCTGCACAGCTCTTCCAGACTGGTGGCTTGCTTGGATTAACGCTGTGGGGGTCCCATTCAGAATCATGAACCCCCGCAGATTTAATCCTCCCTGGCTCCTTATGGTTTCTAGGGCCATGATCATGCATGGCAGCAGTCCGGTCCGGCCACATCTGTAGTGTAGGGCTGCTTTACAGTGATTTGTAGACATTTAGAGCCTGATGAAGTATGGTTACCCATATGAAATGTGTTGGATTATCAGCTATTGCAAATAGATGTTTTAGCTGTTTTGTGCTTGTTTTTGAACTTTCCATTGGACACTTTGTATGCTTATTTAACCCTAAGAGGTGTAGATGCTGTAAGCCCTCCTCGTGTGCTTCCCATAGGCACTACTGCTGTGTTGTACTCTGCCGCACGCTGTGCTTCCTGAAACCGACCGCACTAACAACTAAGGTGTGACTTGTGAGTATCCCGTTTACAACGGAGCTTGTCAGCTGAGAGGGATCCCCCCTCTCCTCTCTCCCCTCTAAGCAGACAGCCGTCTTGTACAGCATTTGGGAGAAGGAGGAGAAAAGACACTAGCGGTAACAGAGCTTGTCAACTGAAAGGGATTCTCCTCTCCCTCCCTCCTGAGCAGGTATCTGTCTTGCATGGTGTAACAGGAACTTATCACTGTTGAGAAAAATTGTCTCTAAATCCAGCAGTGTGCTGGTTAATTGCACAGGCAATCAACCAGACTCCAAAAAAACAGAATATAGGTGCGCTACTACAATTTAACACTCTTACACACCACCCCAGTGAAAGTAATGTGATCTTTAACACTCTTACACACCACCCCAGTGAAAGTGATGTGAACAGTACAGCCCAGATCTATCGCAGTGGAACAAACTTTGTGCTACTATCCTCCGTTATGAAGGACTAAGAGGGTTATTGCCTACTTGGGACTTACCCACTATTTACCCTTACGGCGCCACTGGTGACTGAGCCACAGATCGATCGGGCTGGAACATCCTGTGGCAGATGTGGAACCCCCTTATGTGGAGACCCCATGATATATCAGATGACATCTGAGTAGAGACGAGTCGGCTGGTTGGTGCTTGGGTAATTTGTCCCTTGAAATGCTTCATTAATTCATACCTTGATGTATGCAGTTTACTTACCGTTTATTGTGCCTCACATTATATATTTTTAATACACTATGAGCGTTGTGCGCTGTTCTTTTGTGTTTAATCAACCAGACCGCAGACCTGACTGATTAGGACAGTTAGAAAAAGCCTGATATAAGAAACAGGAAGGAGATTTTCTTAGCCCACAACTTGGCTGACCAGAGGAAAAGATGTCTTGATGCACACAGAAGGACTGTATGCTGACAGCAAGACAACGGGACAAGACCTCTATACCTGGACACAGACATTTCCATAGCACACAAGGTTTCTGACACAGGAGAGCAGAGAACAGCTACAAGAACAGATAGGATACTTTCTTGTTGGACTGTTGTATATATGTGTATGGGTGTGTGTGTGTGTGTGGTGGTAATTAGCTTAGCTACCCACCCAGTTAGAGAGGGCTGGAGTAAAGGTATAGATATTCTCCAAAGCACAGTAGGCCCTTATTTTGTTTAGTTTTAATATTTTTGCCGTGTTAAAGGAACAGGCGCAATAAAGCCTTATTTCAGTTTCACCTTAAAACGGTCTCCATTGCATACCTCTGCACACATCTCCTACACATGGTGTTTAGGAGAAGGAGGAAAGACACTAGCGGCACTGAGGGAGTTACAGCAAGTGCTTTTGCGACAGAAGAACCAGCTGTGTTTTTCCTGGCATTACTTGGAGACAGAAGCATAGAGGATTCGATCTATACCAGCCTTGTGCAGTTGCCATTTGTCCTGTGGTCGCTGCCAGACATAGACATTATATTTATACACTTACCAGTGAGCCTACCAAAAGCTGGAAGCTGGACGGGGCATACTTATTTACCATCCCTACCGGACTCAGTGATTGAAGATAACCCTTTCCTGCGAGGGTTCCTGCCCGACTGCGGTATTATGCTGGTTAATGAATGACATGTCCTATATTACTATTGATCTTGTACGTGCATTACTCACACTCACCATTTGATTGATATATTTATTTTGCTTACTACACTATGAGTTGTGCGCTTTTCTATTGTCTTTTTTTTTTTTTTACTGTTCTAGCGTGAGACGTTGGGCCATCTTTTTGATTAGCAGCCGATTCCTTTATCCTGTATTCAGGTCGTGTATTTATTATATTATATTTTGCACACTCCTTACACTTTTGTATTTAATTCTTGCCTTTGGTGCGCAATTTTTTCTTTTCCTGTAGACAAGGTTCATGTCAGGTGAGACCTGGCACTTCTAGCTTATCAGCTACTTCTGTGTGAACAAAGAACAGAGCAAAAAGAAAAACATATCCATAGCTTTGATAAAGATTGTAAAATCTCTCTAGAGCATTTGTTTACTATTGAAATGTTCAAAGGTTAAAAAATATTGTAAAGTAGTAATACTTATCTAGGGGGGTCATTCAGCTCCACTGTCCTTAAATAACTTTACTCATAAAAGGGAGTGCCTCTTAACCTCTTGAGGGATCAAGGCACCAGAGTGCCACAACCCTTCCGGCACTGGCTATCACTCCATCACTGACGATGGGGTGGAAGGGAAAGAGTCATCCCCCTTCCATTCCTCTTCATTATAGATCGTGTCCTGTGCTCCATTGGAGCGAAGGACGTGATCTCCCTACAAAAACAAGCACAAACTTTACGTGTCCGACCCCATAGTAGTTACATCTCAGAGCACCCAAAGGGTTAAAAGAAATCCATAGAAATCTGCACTCACCTCTTTCATCTCTTCAAACGTAATTATCAAGACATTCTCCTCATCAATGTGTTTGTTCCAGGCAAGAGCATGATCAAAATAGGACCCCCAGAGTACTAAAACATAGAGAGGTAATTTGTAAACTACTAAGAAGTACACAGAAACATAGAATTTTAACTGCAAAAAAATAATCACTCTTTCTTATGCCACTCTTTCTATTAAATGCATGCATTTTTACATGATAATTCAAAATGTTAGTGACGGTCATAATACGTGAAAACCCTACCTTTTCCATTCATGTAATCCTCGAAAAACAAATCCCAAGAACTGTAGGTAGGAAGCACCGGATTATTATTATAGAAATGAAAATACGAGACAGCCGTGTCTTTCGGATTCCGAAAAATGACTAAGGTCTGTTAAAAAAAAGCACAAAAAAATATATGAACATATTGTCTATAATCTGTGTTATTTTATAATATGCAAGTTAGGTATGTGAAATACTGTATTGTCTACTGTAGTTAGGAGTTTCTGCACTAAAGTGAGGTTTTGTAAGTAAAGAGTGTTAGCCAATGTTTATATACATCTTGTGTATCTGTGTATCTTCTAGGAAATAATAAAAAAAATAGTGGGAATATTGTTTTGCCTGTTAACGCCATTCTCTACTTTACATATATTATATAAAAAATACAACATATCTGAGCAACTTGTCAAAATTGGGCAAGGAGAGCAACTACTGTAGCATGCACCACACCTATTTAGATGACCAGATCTTAGTTCAGTCTAGTGGAGATTATCATGGATTTTGAACATAAGTATGTAGCAGGGCACTTTCCTTACCTCCGTAGGGAGCCAATTCCGTGGCTCAGGAGGATCGGGGGAAGTTGTGGCAGCCATCTTGCAGTTGGCGCCGCATGTGTAGTATGGACTGTGTGTAGCGTGGCGGCCATGTTGTGGTTGGCGCCGCTGGAAGGGGAGGGCCTGGAGACTAGTAAATCCTCGGCGGGACTGGAGGCCACGAGGTCAGTCCTGAGAGAGCCGTGGAAGGAGGAGGTAGTGTCCAGGGAGTTGGGAGCTTCCTGGACTAGGCCACTCTTTACCCCTAGGCCCTAGGTAGCCCCCTCATGGTAGTTAAGTGTGTGAGGGGTTCGCCCACAGTATAGGGATTACCCAATAGTAAGTTCTCCGCAGCGGAGCAGGACACCAGACTGTGCCACGAGTTACTCCGGCTGGAGACAGCACCGCGTGCGCGGCCTGGACATGAGGCGAGAGGGGATTGTTGTCGGAGACCCCGCGGCATGGGACCTGATCACCCCCATCTAGGACGCATCTAATGGTTAGGCCTGAACAAGGAAGGTAGAGTACACCAAATATACACAAGGGTAGCGCTGCCCTCACATATACACTTGGGACAAGGGAAGGCTCTGATGGACACAGGGTTACCGGTGCCCAGGGTATCTTAAGTATTGTGGGGGAGAGAAGCACCCTTATTATTGTTATTGTATTGCTATACTGTGGGATCACAGTAAAGACATATTGCATTACCTGTGTGAGTGTGATTTCTGGGGTATACAGTATAGGTATACCGGTTCCCATGAGGAGCTATCCCGCCAATGCTGGGATCCTCACGGGTCGAGGCGCTGCACCCATTCACATCAGGCTCCCCACTAGCGGAGGCTTGGTTTCCTGTAAGCCAACAGATAGCACCTAAGCGCATAACACCTGCGGTTTCCCTTAGGGGTAGGGAAAGGATGTTACAAGTATATTTAACTATCAATGCAGGCCTGTTATACCGATTACTCCTCCAGCTCTGGTGATATGAGGGGGGAGGGGCAGTGGAGTGTGCTGGTATAACAACCAGATGAAACATGTATTTTAAAGTCTGGAAGCAAAGATTTACAGTAACGAACTAGACCTTCCCATTGTACAATAGCAAAAATGTATTTACTAATAAAATGTAACACATTTTTACTGACATTTTCCACCACATTATGAAAGCAGAGCTTTCTGTCAAATTCAAATTACCTACAAAATTCCCCTTCTCTCCTTCAGGACTTCAGAATCCTCAGCTCCTCCTTCTAGCACATTCAAGCTATGCCCACTATGATGGTAGTCTGGAATGCATATTGAAGGTTAAGCCTGCTGGTTGTCCCTACCCATCAAGATGGTAGCCTAGGTTATAGGCATATATGGCCATTTTATGTAGCCGAATGTATACTGTGTTTCCTCCATGTAGACAATTTATTCCCTGTGTTGATTCGGTTGATTTTGTAAAGCTCCATTGTGTGGTGGGTGAATAATTCACTCAGCCCAGCCAGCACACAATAATGTCTTGGACTGTAATCTAATCTGGGCTAGGTGATGTGCTTGGGAACACCAGGGAAGTAGGAAAGGGCGTGGACTCAGGTTGGGGGACATGTATTTAAAAACCAGAGCTTTTATTCATCCCTAACTCTGAGGTGCCTATCTCGGTGGCAGATATGATTTGGAAACGGGGAACCAAGGCCTAGATTGTAGCCCTGATCTCCATTGGTCAGTGTGAACTCTCCTTAAGCCTGCATTTGTGGGCTGTACTAAAGCACTATAACTCCCCACAGCCCTGATTGCTCCATCTCAGGCGAGCCCTTGCCCTCTTATTGTCCAGCAAAGACAATTTCTTTACTGATTTGTCGACACCTGGTCTTTCATGGTTTCAGATGAGGTTGGGAAAGTATGTAAGCAGATGCTGATCAGGGCTCCACAGTTATTCAGAGTTTTTCCTTTGTTCATAGCTAGTCTTGGTGTCAGAGACTAGTGGAAGATTTGAACCTGCAAGCGGGTGGCTATCATCCCAAGGTACTGGTATACTGTGATACGGACAGATCGTGGATGACATCCTGGGTAAGCTAGCTATGTCAGAGCATAGTACCTAGTGAGCTAGTATTCCCCTGTAACGGTTTTTCTGGACCCTCCTGACCCACCCAATCTCAGATTGGCCCCTGTGGTCTAACCGGTCCCCATTACATGGTCGTGTCTGGTGGTGCACCTGTTGGCAACAGGACTCCTGAGTCACCCGCATGATGGTGTTTGGGGGATGTCAACCCAGACAGGCAGCTGAGGTAGTGTGCATGAGTCCTACCTACATACAGTGCAGCGCCTCCACCTCATCAGGATCTCTGCGTCCACAAGGAGATGGTTCTGATGAGGAACTCCTCTGTGGTGCCTTCCTCTGTGGAGTAACTTCACACTCACACATGGGGGTTCTTGTGAACAAGGGCATCTTTATTGATGGTATAGGCAGACTGCCCCTCGCAGCAAACAGCTTAGCCGCTCATCTTCTTCAGTGCTCTCCTTTCAGAAGATCTGCCCTCCCAATGGAGTTGGATCACCTCTCCCCTCAGGGAGATCACCACCTGTGCCAGGTCCCTGGACACAGGGTAGGCCCTGCCAGCCTTACTGCTGCAGGTCAGACTACTTGCTGTAGAATCCTTTTCTGGAACTCTTAATTAACACACTTGACCTCTTTCTTGACACACTAACTTTGGGCAGTTCTGTGTCTTATATACCTTAGGAAACAGCCACATCTCTGATGTCACTAACAGTGGACTCAGAGCCTGTTGCCACTCCCCTTGACTATATATGACACCTCACCAGGGTGTGAGGGCAAACCTCCATGATTGATGCTGGCAATCCTGTATACTTACCAAGCTTACTGCTAGAATGAGAGAGAACTGTATACCATTTTTACACGTGGCTACACCCCCATAATTTAACTTGTGGTTGTCCGCTCACCAATTTAAGTAATATATTGAATCATAAGTCAAGACACAGCCGGTGCATAGGAATGGTGTTACACAAAAACACAAAACCAGGAGATCACAGAATCTCTCAAAAGATCTCTAGTAGTTGCACTCCATGGCTGCTGAGATAAAGGGGGTTAAATACTCCCCGACACAATGTCTAATTGGCTTATAGAGATGCACAAAGTAACCCGGTAACCGTCCTCCCACAGTGCTGGGAGCAGTTACTTTGTGTACCTCTATAAGCCAATTAGACATTGTGTCGGGGAGTATTTAACCCCCTTTATCTTAGCAGCCATGGAGTGCAACAACTAGGGATCTTTTGGGAGATTCTGATTTCTCCAGGTTTTGTGATTCCCGCATAACTCTCTGTTTTGGTAAGTTAAAGCTGCAGTTCAGTTTATTTTTTATTTTTTTTTAATTTATTTTTTTAATTCAATAGTTTCATGTGGGCAATCTCTAATTAGCTAAAGAACTGTATAGCTGCCAGTCAAATCATTTTCCATGTATTGATTGGCGAAATCTTTAGATATGGGATATGTTTTTCCTCTGCTTCTGTCACTCAGTGGAAGCTCATGAATATTCATGAGCACTCCTGCACTGACATGTGCAAGACGGAGGGCAGGGCTCACAAAGGGGTGTGCCAGGGCTTGTGACAGGACATGAAGGGGCTGTGCCTTAGCAAATGGTTGTTAAAATAGAATACAAGAAAATTGGTCTTTCAAAGTTGTTTTTTTAAAACAGAAAATGCTAAAAGTATTTTTTCTTACTACAGAACTGATTTATTAAAAAAAAACACACATGCAGGATATTGACTGAACTGCAGCTTTAAGCTTTCTATTGTGCACTGTGTTGCTCGTGTTTGCTCTGGGCATAATAAACTCCATTTATTTAACTCCTGTCTGTGCTTGCGCTCGGTGTAATTGTCTGGTCTCCCATTACACCCATGTTAAAATCTGCTCTAGACCGGCTCTTCTTTTCGCCATTCTCCTATACTGCTTCTCTATGCATAGAGCTTTCACTTGTTACTCCCTATCTAAGGAACGCCTATCCCTTCCCTATCTGCCAAGCTTTTTTTCTCCCCACCTGGAAGACAAACTGTACATAAAAATTATTTTTGAATAAATGCTTTAAAATTACTTAACTAACCAGTACATAGGCACGTACAGTACAATACCTATTAGCAATGCTCTGTAAACATCACCAACATACTCCACCTCGTTCTGCCTCAAAACATACCACTTAGCCAACATCAATAAAGGAGTGCTGAGCTTTAGCCCCAGTCGTATGAATGCTAGCAAAAGTTTGCTAAACCTTGGTTGATCTAGGCCTTAGATTGTAAACTCCTTTGGGGTAAGGAATGCATTTTACCTTATTTTTTATTGTCTTGTGTATTTTGTATTTTTCTCTTTGCACACTGATGTCTTTGTATCAAAGCTGTTGGCGCTATGTAAATATGGAACACATAATATGTATTGTTTGCATCCTAATTTGGAGAGATAAAAAGCCCTCAATATGAACACCATGGAAGAAAGAAAAGGGTGGGTGGATATGATAGAAATGTAAAAAAGCTGTGTGTGCTGTGCACGCGCATAGTAAGTGAAACTTCTTTGTGTGTTGTCAGCAACATATAAAGTAACAATAATATTATTACTGCTTAGAGCATGAGTAAATTTGATTGGCGGGGTAATGTTTATTGGGCGGTGTTCGGCGCATCACTTGGGTGTGTGTCAGTCAGTGTGTGTGTGTGTGTCAGAGTGTGCGTGCGTGTGTCAGTGTGCGTGCGTGTGTATGTGTGCGTGCGTGTGTATGTGTGCCAGTGTGTGTGTATGTGTGTCAGTCAGTGTGTCTGTGTGTCAGTCAGTGTGTGTATGTGTCAGTCAGTGTGTGTATGTGTGTCAGTCAGTGTATGTATGTGTGTCAGTCAGTGTGTGTGTGTCAGTCAGTGTGTGTGCGTGTGTGTGTCAGTCAGTGCGTGTGTGTGTCAGTCAGTGTGTGCGCGTGTGTGTGTCAGTCAGTGCGTGTGTGTGTCAGTCAGTGTGTGTGCGTGTGTGTGTCAGTCATTGTGTGTGTCAGTCAGTGTGCGTGCGTATGTGTGTCAGTGTGCGTGCGTGTGCGTGTCAGTGTGTGTGTGTGTGTGTGTCAGTCAGTGTGTGTGTATTTGTGTCAGTCAGTGTGTGTGTGTGCGTGTATGTGTGTCAGTCAGTGTGTGTGTGTATGTGTGTCAGTCAGTGTTTGTGTGTGTGTGTGTGTGTGTGTGTGTCAGTCAATGTGTGTATGTGTATGTGTCAGTCAATGTGTGTATGTGTGTGTCTGTCAGTATATGTGTGTCTCTCTTTCTGTGTCCTGCCCCCTCTCTCCTGACTCCCCCCACCCCAGGCAGAGGTGCGGACCCGCAGCGGCTGTCTGAGTCTCCTGACTCTTTCTTCTCCCCCCCCCCGCCCCGGGAGACGCGGCCACACCGGCCCCGGAGACACACATTCATACGTTACACACATACACACAGCCGGGGAGACAAACGCTGGGGTTGCGTGCACGCAGGACCCCGGACTCGGCGGCTGCTGCTGGGCTATAAGGTTGTCCTCGGGTGTGAGGAAGGTGCCGGCCGTGTCCAATGGGGACGGGATGCGGGTCCTGGCCGTGTTCATATCGGATATCAGGAACTGTGAGTACCCGGGCAATTAATGCGTGCCAGGGGGTAATTAATGCGTGTCAGGGGTTAATTGTGTAAAGGAAACCTGATATCAATGGCATAGGGCAATAGATTATTTATTTATTTATAAAAAAAATTACCAGGAAGTAATACATTGAGAGTTACCTCTCGTTTTCAATTATGTCCTGGGCACAGAGTAAGACAAATAATACATGGTTACAAATACAGTTACATAAATGAACAGGGTATACATTATATACAAGACATTGCATGCACAGTTAAAGATAATTTATATTATGGGCGTATGAAACAGTTACAGACCAGATTAAAATGTGAGACAGCCTTAGATTTGAAAGAACTTAAACTGGTGGTGGATGTGAGAGTCTCTGGTAGGTTGTTCCCGTTTTGGGGTGCACTGTAGGAGAAGAAGGAACGTACGGATACTTTGTTGAGCCTTGGGACCATGAACAGTCTTTTGGAGTCTGATCTCAGGTGATAAGTGCTGCAGGTGGTAGGGGTGAGGAGCATGTTCAGATAGCTGGGTAGCTTGCCCATGAAGAATTTAAAGGCAAGACAGGAAAGGTGAACTTTGCGCCTAGACTCTAGTGATGACCAATCTAGTTCTTTGAGCATTTCGCAGTGATGTGTGTTGTAGTTGCATTGGAGAACAAAACGAAAAATTGAATTGTAGAGGGTGTCAAGTTTGCTAAGGTGGGTTTGAGGTGCCGAGCCATATACTATGTCTCCATAGTCAATAATTGGCATTAGCATCTGCTGTGCGATACGCTTTCTGACCAGGAGACTTAGGGAGGATTTGTTCTTGTAAAGTACCCCTAGTTTGGCATAGGTCTTGGTTGTCAGAGTATCAATGTGCATTCCGAATGTTAAGTGGGAGTCAAACCATAAGCCCAGGTATTTAAAACTAGTGACAGGGGTTAGGGTGGTGTTAGCGTTGGTTCTAATCAGGAGCTCAGTCACTGGAAGCTTTACAAATTTAGTCTTGGTCCCAAATACCATTGTTACAGTCTTGTCAGTGTTTAAAAACAGTTTGTTTTGGGAAATCCAGTTTTCGAGTCTCAAAAAGTCAGACTGAAGTATGTGTTGAAGGTCGGAGAGGCTATGGCTGTGTGCATATAGGATTGTGTCGTCTGCATACATGTGTATTGAGGCTCCCTTACAAGCTGTGGGAAGATCATTAATGAACACTGAGAAGAGTAGGGGCCCCAGAACAGAGCCTTGCGGGACACCACACTTGATATCCAGGGGGTTGGCGTTAGAGCCTGAGATGGACACATGTTGGGATCTTCCTGATAGGTAGGACTGGAACCAGTTTAAAGCATGCTTCCCTATTCCAGACCTCTGGAGTTTGTTAAGCAGGATAGCATGATCAACTGTGTCAAAAGCCTTTGCAACATCTAGGAATACTGCACCAGTGAGATGTCCCCGTTCCATTCCACACTGGATTTCATTGCAAACTTTTAGCAGGGTAGTTACCGTGGAGTGTTTGGGACGAAACCCAGATTGGAATTGGCTAGGGAAATTTGTCTTGGTATAGAAATCGCTTAATTGGGAGTGGACACATTTTTCCATGACTTTGGATAGAATTGGGAGAAGTGAGATTGGCCTGTAGTTTGAGACAGTGTTTTTGTCCCCACTTTTGAAGATTGGGACAACTCTGGCAGTTTTCCAGGTCTTAGGGATATGGCCTATAGACAGGATAGAGTTGACTATGGACGCAATTGGTTTGGCAATGGCTGGGGCACCAAGTCGTAGGAACCTAGATTGTAGTAAGTCAGGTCCACATTGGCTGCTTAGTTTTCGTTTGAGGAGTGCTTGTATAATCTCCTCTTCAGATACTGGGCCAAATTGAAAATTGTGGGCAGTGTTGGCAGGGGGTGGGGCTATGTGTGTACTCCCAGGATGAGATTTAGATTTGTGGTTTGGGCTGCGTTTCGCTAATAAGTTATTGGCACACCCCACAAAGTAATCATTGAATGCATTTGCAATGTCAGTGGGGTTTGTCAGAGTAATATCCCCCTTAGTGATATTACTTGGTTGTTGATGGTTAGGAGGCTGGAATATATTGTTGATAACCTGCCAGAAGTTAGCTGGGTTTGATGTATTTTGGTGGAGATTGTCAGAGTAATATTGTGCTTTTGCATGCCTTGTTTGCCTTGTGCACATATTCCGCATGCATCTGTAGTGATTGAGATCCTTGGTAGTGCCAGTTACTTTGTAGCTTTTCCACAAGATATCCCTGAGCTGGTAGAGTGCAATAAGGTCAGTTGTAACCCATGGAAGGTGGCCCCCCCGTACCCTTATTTTGCGTAGTGGAGCATGGGTATCGCAGAGTTTTAAGAACTCGGATTGGAAATAGTCGAGCGCAGAATCAGGGTCGGGAATTAAATCGATTCTGTGCCATGGGCAGTTGTAAGGTCATCCCTAAAGTGTTGTGGGTTAAAGTTTTTAAATGTTTTAGTGAGGAGAACTTTAGGGCTTGAATGGGGCGGTTTAATTTTCCTTACACAGTACACTATTGCATGGTCACTGAAAATGTCAGGAAGAATGCCAGAGGATTGGATTCTGCTGAGGTTTGAGGCGAGAATCCAGTCTAGCAAGGAATGGTTATGCGATTTCAGGTTTATCCGTGTGGGTTGGGAAATGAGTTGTGATAGGTTAAGTGACTTGAGTTGTATCTGGATTTTGTGGTTTTTAGGGTCAAGCCAATTGAAGTTTAAATCCCCAAGAACTAGCAGCTCACTCTTCTCATTCAGAGAGGAAATGGAGCCAAGAGATTGGGTGATATCAGTCAGGGATTGTAGAGGGGCTTTAGGGGGGCGGTAGATGCCAGCAACCAAGATGGGCTTAGAAAAGGGGAGGCAAATTTTGCCAACTAGTATTTCAAAAGAGGGTGGGCTTGGTGGGTAATTTAACAGTGTAAATTTTAAGGTGTCTGCAATATAAAATAACACCCCTCCTCCTCTCTTTGACCTATCTCTCCTAAAAATGGAGTATCCCTGAATGGCGATATTTGCATAAGGGGTTTTAGGGGTTAGCCATGTTTCTGTAAGAACGATGGCTTTGGGTTTATGCATAAGGCACCAAGCACTTAGTTCGTCCAGTTTGAGCAGCAGGCTCCGGATGTTTATATGGGCGACAGATAGCCCTTTTTGGAATTTAAAGGTGGAATTCACAGGGGCATGGGACAGAGCTGAAATGGGAGGACCTGGGTTAGGTTCAATATCACCTGCTAAAGAGAGTAACAGTACGAGTAGGAATTTGGGTAGTTGTTTGGAAGTTGTAAATTTGTGGTGTTTGCCATTAGAGTGAGCAGTGGTTGGTGCATGGGTGCATGCAAGGCAGTGTAATGGGCAGGGGGCAATTGCTGTTTGTGAAGGGACAGATACAGAATACGAGGGGGGGAGAGAAGGCAAATGCGGCATATTACTGAGAATCATTAATCAGGGGGGCAAGTATTGTGTGTGAGATGCATGTTGAGGTGTCAGAAACTATAAAGGGGCAAATTGAGGATGCTGGTAGGGAAGTAATGCGGGCGAAGGGGCAATTTGTGTGACGGGGGCAATGGTTGTAATTAGCTGACACGTGTATAGTGGTTACTAATGTATAAGGGGCATTTATTTTGTAAAGGCCGGGCATATGTGAGGGGCAGATACTGTGCTTAAGTGGGCCCCCCCTCCGGAAGTGCTGCGTGGGAAGCGGTGTGCTTAAACCCCCCGCTTCCCACGTTACCAGAGCAGGAGCCAACGTGTCTGTGCGCACATGCGCGGAATATGCGGACAGCGCAGCGGCCATTAGGAGCGGCGCCGGCGGCGATATCTGTTCGGTTACCCTCCATGATCCAGGGGCTCCTCTCCTCCGGCCCCGGCAGCGCTCAGTCAGCGGGACACAGGGAAGGGGAAGCGGAGGTAGCGAAGAGGGAGGTGAGAGGCTGAGCAGCGGCTCCTCCTCTCAAAGCTGGAGGACTTGCGGGGCTTCCGCCATCTTACTACACCCGCAGCACCGAGCCATCTTGGTATACCCATGGCAGCGGACGTGTGGGGGTAACGGCGGCCGTTAGGAGCATGTCACAGCAGGCGTGTGGGGGGTGTGGAGCCGTGACGTCACGTCACTACCGTTTCATTTTTCGTCTCCATCTCTCCAGTTTTGCCCCATCAGAATAGGTGTCACTAAAGAAGTTTCACTTCAATAATTCAAAGCTATCAATAAAGTATCAAGGGGAATCTGATACATTTATTCAGAGAAAACAGAATGCTAGAAGAGTAGGTCATGCACTGAAACTGGAAGAAAAATCTGAAGAACTAGAGGTTAACTCAACAAGGTAGTGGATCCGTGGAAAAGTCTCACAGGAGTGGCGGTGAAGACAACAACAGTAAAGGAAATAAACGCGCTTGGGAAATAGACAAAATAATAATAAATATTCAGAAGAGCTAGTGATGAAGTAATGTCATTATAGCTGCACTTACCTTAACTTTCTTCTCAAACAGGGATTTCGGGATGTCATCATAGTATAGATGTGATGCTATACACAAAGAAAAACCCGCACAGCTGATGATAACCACAGTGAGGTGCTGACTGGATGGAGACTGATTGTATCATATGGGAGAAAAAAGAACCCAGTCTTCCAGCACTCAATCACAAACAAATGTAGAGTTGTAAATTTAAAATACTTTATTAATGCCAAGAATAAAAAAATGGGTGTTAAAACGTAATTAAACGGTGTATTGTAACAGCACGTGACTGTGTCCAAATGTTACCCACCTTGAGCTGGGTGGGTGGATGTAGTAATAAAACCCCTTATGGATATTCGGGATTTGGACTGCTATATGTTATAGCTTCCTAAAAGGTATAGGAAAGGAGTCTATAAAAACTCACCCAGAGGTTTTGTCAATGTAAGTGTATCCGGGTATGTAGTGCACACTCACAAGATACACTTATGGTGCAATAGTATTAGTATACTATGCAAGGTCAGACCGTATCCACCCCTATTGTGGGAATAAACTGCTCCCTGCGTGATATCTTAGTTGGCGCTAGATCTTTTGCGGATTCATATTACGCCCACATAATAAGGTAAAACACAGGCTTATAAGCAAGTATGAGGTGAGGTATATATTAGCGTTTATCAGGTATATATACTGCAGAGTGTTGATTCACCATAGGTGGTAGTAATAATGCCGTGGTGTTTCTATTTGTACTATAAACCCTGAGGGCTCACCTATGGTGGTGTCAGTGAGGTATAGGTAATCTCAACTCAGTATAGAGGTCTGTGTGTATTTATAATAGCCTGTTGAAGCAACCTCCACTATATTGTGGTTGCTGCAGCTGAGGTCAGCACTGGTTATAGGGCTAATAAATACACATAACAACTGACAGAATATATGAATCTCCTGAGTAGATGAACACACTGACAAAATGCAGCTAATACCAGCTAATAGGGTATGTGTGGGGTTAATGATGGGATGGAATCAGTGTTCACTCACCCCACCCCCCTTTCCCTGTATAGCAGCTATATACCAATTGTGAGTTTAAATAGGGGCCGGTCTAGCTATAAGTCGCATAGTCCCCTATATCAGCGCTGATCTTGGTTATATCAGCGCTGATATGTTCGAGGACATGCCTGTCTGTAGGTGGGTTGAATAGACCCCTAAAGGTAAGAGGATCACGCTGTATGGTTACAGAGCGCGATCCCGGCTTCACATGCACGCCGGGGGGAGCCGTAAGTCACTCAACGCGGATCAATATCCATCTGCTGTTGAATTTCAAATGAGCAGGCTTCCCGCGTGTGCAGGAGAGGATTGCCTGGGTAAGAGGATCGCGCTGTATGGTTACGAAGCGCGATCCCCACTGAACATGCACTTTGGGGGAAGCCACAAATCTTTTAACGCGGATCAATATCCCTCTGCTGTTAAATTTAAATGAACTGGCTTCCCGCGTGTGCAGGAGAAAGATGCCGACGCACGCGTTTCACGTAGTGAACGCTTCTTCAGGGCACGTAGGGGGAGGTCCCTGCGTGTGGAGGCAAGTTTATATAGCCAACGTGAGAGTGCCTGTTCCTACACTTAACCCCTTCGTTACTGCTGATAGACAGATACAATATCCCATTGCCATAGATGCACTAATTGTGGTCTGCAGACTAGTAACTGCCTTATTGCCAGATTCAATATGCCCATTATGTCGTTGCATAAGTGGCAAACTAATTACATGATCCAGGGGCTCCTCTCCTCCGGCCCCGGCAGCGCTCAGTCAGCGGGACACAGGGAAGGGGAAGCGGAGGTAGCGAAGAGGGAGGTGAGAGGCTGAGCAGCGGCTCCTCCTCTCAAAGCTGGAGGACTTGCGGGGCTTCCGCCATCTTACTACACCCGCAGCACCGGAAGCTCTGTGCCAGCCATCTTGGTATACCCATGGCAGCGGACGTGTGGGGGTAACGGCGGCCGTTAGGAGCATGTCACAGCAGGCGTGTGGGGGGTGTGGAGCCGTGACGTCACGTCACTACCGTTTCATTTTTCGTCTCCATCTCTCCAGTTTTGCCCCATCAGAATAGGTGTCACTAAAGAAGTTTCACTTCAATAATTCAAAGCTATCAATAAAGTATCAAGGGGAATCTGATACATTTATTCAGAGAAAACAGAATGCTAGAAGAGTAGGTCATGCACTGAAACTGGAAGAAAAATCTGAAGAACTAGAGGTTAACTCAACAAGGTAGTGGATCCGTGGAAAAGTCTCACAGGAGTGGCGGTGAAGACAACAACAGTAAAGGAAATAAACGCGCTTGGGAAATAGACAAAATAATAATAAATATTCAGAAGAGCTAGTGATGAAGTAATGTCATTATAGCTGCACTTACCTTAACTTTCTTCTCAAACAGGGATTTCGGGATGTCATCATAGTATAGATGTGATGCAAAAACTCTTGGTGAAGGTCGGTCTTTCATTTTCTAAGAGGAAAAAAAAATCATATAAAATGAAACGTACGGTTCTATATTTGCAAGCCTGTCATCACACGGACATATGAAAATGTGTAAGCACAAACATTAATTCATTTGCTGATAGTAGCAGCAATATATTACCCTCTGACATTTCTGGCTGCTGATCCCTAACGTAAGTACTTATTGCTCTTTAACCCTACTGAACAAATTTATTAACACACTGATGCACACAAAGTAATTCACTGACACTTGCTAAATGCACACACAAGGCACTGCTACTTTTGCATTCTCACACAATTATATAAATACATGCCGACCTATACATGCTCATATACTGCTGAAATTTACCTGTGTTTCTTCGCTTACAAGGATGCTTACGTACAGTAGGTGCACGCACAACAACATCCATACAAATGAGTGGCATGTTGCATATGAATGCCACATATTGCACGATCACTTAATATATACCCCTATGACTTTTAAAAATGAGTATCTTTTGCTAACTGAATTTTTATTGTTTTTCTCTCCCTCGTATGGAGAAAAACTATGACAGATTATAACACAAGTGTACTGTATTATCCATCTAATATCAAATATCGTCCCCAAATCACCTTCGTAACAGCAGTAACATAGTTGTGGTTTTCTGAGAAGATTGTCAAGTAATAGAGAAGAAACAGGACTTTAAAAAAAGAGTCCCACTTAGATTTCCAAAAAATACTTTGCAAACAAATTACCAATAAAATTAGCTCCTTAAAGCAATCATCTATGCTGCTCATTTTTTTTACACACATGTACTGTATAATTACCTTATTTTAGACAAGGAATCCCCGTAGCTAAACCGCAGACCTCTAGTATTAACTGTATGTTGAATGCTGTTGTTGTGATTCGAGAAGGATTTAGTGGAGATAACATTGTCACAGGCCTTGCAACTATGGCATTTGTACATGCCTAGAGCCGAAGAGGTAAGACAGTTAGATTGTTTAGTCCGCTTGTAGTGGCTATGTACCAGATGATCTCTTAGGTTCTTGGAACGCCTGCGTTTGATTGTTGGAACAGGCCTGGTACATCCTTGAAGTCATCATCTGAAAGAATAAAATGCCAGTGTTTAGTGGATAAATGCGCACAAGGGATAGAATTAGTATTATTTTAATTAAAACAAAGACATAGACAGCTGAGAGGATCCAACCCCTCCTCAGCTCAATGGGTTAACTGCCCAGATATATAAACCATACATATGGTCTCTAAACATAGAATACCCTAAAACAGTGAAACACACACAACAAAAGAAAAACACAATCAATGTTAAAAATAAACAAAGAGAGAATTAACAGCCCAAGGGAATTTAAATAAAAACCGCCATAGAGAGCTATAATACCGCTGACAGGGGGAAACGAACACTCACACTAAGGCAAAGGTGGGGGTCCACTGATGACCGTACGGGATCCGGATCACGGCACCAGGGAAGATGAAAACAGCCACCACTAGAGCCTCAGGCAGGCTCCGTCTCAGCCTCTCAGCAAACACGCGCAGGATGACCTGTCGTGACCTCTACGCGTTTCGCACCACGTGCTTCGTCAGGAGAACGTGGTGCGAAACGCGTAGAGGTCACGACAGGTCATCCTGCGCGTGTTTGCTGAGAGGCTGAGACGGAGCCTGCCTGAGGCTCTAGTGGTGTCTGTTTTCATCTTCCCTGGTGCCGTGATCCGGATCCCGTACGGTCATCAGTGGACCCCCACCTTTGCCTTAGTGTGAGTGTTCGTTTCCCCCTGTCAGCGGTATTATAGCTCTCTATGGCGGTTTTTATTTAAATTCCCTTGGGCTGTTAATACTCTCTTTGTTTATTTTTAACATTGATTGTGTTTTTCTTTTGTTGTGTGTGTTTCACTGTTTTAGGGTATTCTATGTTTAGAGACCATATGTATGGTTTATATATCTGGGCAGTTAACCCATTGAGCTGAGGAGGGGTTGGATCCTCTCAGCTGTCTATGTGTTTGTTTTAATTAAAATAATACTAATTCTATCCCTTGTGCGCATTTGTGCATTTTTTCTTCTCTGTTTCTCAGGGTGTCCTCCCCCCTTTTAGGGGGGATCACCTCTGAAGTGGGAGCTTCTGGGGAGACGCTCCATGCACGTGCAGCACAGGGATCTTTCCAACCAATACATCTGCAGCACGAGCGCTGAATATCCTTCTCTCTGCTTTCCAGTGTTTAGTGGATATACGCTTGATCTGCCACTATCTCTTGTTGTATGTGCGCAGACACCTTATTTGCTTTTTGGTTGTTGTTGTTGTGGCATTCTTGGCTTGTAAAAGTGTGTACATGTGACAGGATGGCCTCACGGTAGGGTCAGTAAGAGTCTAAACAAGGTGTTAGGCTTAACCTTCAGTGGTTTATTTTCCATTTTTTATAAGATGCATCCGTCCCTTCTGACTTTAAAGGGCCTATTCAGGTAGCTTCGACAAGTTACTTAACGCTTGTAAAGTGCACTTTACAAATGATTTTGCAAGTGTAGCTATTCAGAAAGCTGTGATAACATGTCAAAATAGCCTGGAAACTGCCTTTTTATAAGTGTTATCACTCTTGCAAAAATAAACCGAGCGGTAGGTCAAAAAATGCTGAAACTTGCATTTTTTTTGCAACACAAGTTTATTATAACTATATAAAATAACAATATGGAGCCATTTAGGTAAAGGGGAAGAATATTTAGGCCACGTGGTCCTTCGCTAATCTGCCATCAATTTCTATGTTTTGTTATCTGCATTACCACTGGTCTATGATGTCTCCAAAAAGGGCTGGCTGTGAATATTACGTGGCTCAGTGCTTCTCCTCACTCTCCTCCAGCAGGGTCCAATGTCAAATGACGTTGCCTTACCATGGCAACAGACATCATGTGACATTGTGACGACATGCATCATCATGTTGTCATGGCAATGCTACGCCATTTGATGTCTCGACGCCATGATGAGGGACCCTCCAAGGAGATGGTTGAGTAGAAGGTAAGAGACATTTACAGAGGCTCCGCGTTCTCCCAGTTGTTGTGGGGAAGAGCCTCTGTAACACGGGGCTTGGTGCAGTGGCCCCGATGGGACTGCCATAAAGCCGGCCCAGTCTCCAAACACTAGTAATCTTTCATTATATGGAGCTTTCCAACCCTTCCTAAAGAGCAAGTAACAGGCCAAGGAGTGGGACTGACTTCTGATTCACCTTTTTTGATTATCTGTTGCTATAAATTAGAAGAAATAAATGTGACAAAGAGCAATTTTTCTAAAGTAGATGTAAACAGAATGCACCATTTTTTTTAAAAAGAAAGAATACTTTGCCCAGTACTAAGTAAAGGAAAAATTGGGATATAGAGGGACGTGCGTTGGTATTTTTTACTTTTGTTCTTGAAAAACCATACTGGATCAGCACTCACAAAAAAAATAAGAGTAAATGATAGACTCATGTTTTTCTTTTGGCTTAATTAAGCCTGACTAAGGGGCCAGGAGGTCTTAAACCGTTACTCTATTTTGCATAGTTAACAGTTTGTGTCAGTTCCTTTCTTTGTGTGTCCTATTTTTTTGTATTTCTGCTATTTTTTTTTGGATACATTAAAGAAGAAACTTGTTGAGACCAAAAGGAAAACATGAGTATCATTTTCCCTTAATTATTTTTTTAGTGCTGATCCAGTATGTTTTTTTTTTTATAATTGTATGCATCCAGCGGTATAAAGTAGATGTAGGATCCTAGCCAGGGCCGCAGACACATTTCTCAAGACCCAGGACTAGAATTTTGACCGGTCCCCCACCCCCCATGTTGTTGGCCTTACTGGCCTCCCCCCTTTCATATCTCCTTGCCAGCCCCCTCCTCTATCCCTTCCTCTCACACCTCTATCCCCCTGTAATAGCGACTTATCCCTGTTTTAGAGAAAAGCTGCCTCAGAGCTCTGAATCCAGCATGGAGCTAGATAACTGCAGCCACTCAATTAGTCAGTCTCCACCTGGACTAATCAGAGCTCTGTGAAAGAGCGTTGTGTGAGACACAGGAGGGAGATTTTCTGGGCACAGTAATATCTGGGCTGACAGAAGGAGAGGAGAGTATTGAGAGCACAGGAGGGCTGTGTTCTGAGAGCAAGACACAAGGAGACCAGACCTTTTTTCCTGGACACAGAGGACCCAGGAATCTGCCAGAGGCAGGACCCTCAATCACACCAAGACACCTGGACACCCCTCACATGAAGGACAACCTGCTTTAAGGTACTGCAGAGACTTTGGGGTGATGTGGGTAAGGGGCTTCCCCACACCCCCCAGCCTTGCTGAGAGGGACTGGGGAAGTACGTTAGCCCTTACAAAGAGATAGGTGTTTGTTGTTTTTCTATATTTGTGTTTGCTGTGCTGTTTAAAGGGACAGGCTCAATAAAGTCATACAGTATGTTAATTTCACCCTAAACTGTCTCCATTTGCATACCTCTGTACATATCTCTTACACCTCCTCTATAAGCCCTCCTCTATCCCCCCCTCTCGAGCCACTTCCTCTACACATGTATTTTTCTTCCCCTCCTCTTCACTCACTCTCCTACCTCCCTATTGTTTAATTACCCTCCTCTCCCTCAACCACACACAGGCACTTCCCCCCCACACAGACAAAATACAACCCCCCCCCCCACACACACACACAAAACAATACCCCCCAGCCACACAAAAATACCCCCACTCCCCCCACATAGGGTTGCCAGGTGGCTTCTCCAAAAATACTGGACACAATGGTGAAAAATGCTGTGCACTCAAAGTCGGTGTGGAGGTATGTTATTCATAAATGATCAGACCGTTACGTCATTTTTTCTAAATTTCACTCCAAGTATGCACCAATTTGAACCATTTCATATTCTATTTCGTAAAAAAATTCTGGGGCATTTTTTATGAAATAGAATATGAAATGGTGCAAATTGGTGCATACGTGGAGTGAAATTTAGAAAAAAAATTACAGAATGGACAGATCATTTATAGATAACATACCTGCAGTTATACATAGCCAGCAATACTGGTCTTAATGCTTCTCTCCCACTACTACCAAGATTGTTGCAATCCCCCTCATATTCTCACTACCCCTCATCTTCTCAACCCCTCTCACCGCTCCTCATTCTCTCACCCCCCTCCTCATCCTCTCCTGGTATCACCACCACCACTCCTTCTTCTTCCTCCTCCTCATCCCTTCCTGGTATCTTATCTGTGGAGCTCCTACTGGCAGACAGGGACACAGTGGAGTTCTTCTCTCCTCTCCCACATGTAAAGCTGGAAGGAAACTACATTTCCCGGCAAGCAAATGGGGGAGCCGTACACGCTCCTTAAGGATGTAAAGCCCTCCCATTGGTCAGTCTTCTCCTTGGGGGGGACAGGAGGTGGTGACACTGCCCGTTGCCATTGGTTACGAGACGCTGCAGCCTGTAGTAGACTCATTCTGCCGCTTCTGTATCAGAGGTAAGAGCGGGGACCCTGCACCCGGGCACCCTCTGCACTCGGGCTTCCCGCCGCACGTCCAGAGAGGGAGAATACGGACACATACATGTCTGGTACTACCTCTAATTTTTTACCGGACTGAGGGAAAATGACTGGTCTGTCCAGTTCAAAACTGAACACCTGGAAACCCTACCCCCACAGCCAACACAAAATACAACCCTCCCACCCAGCCCGACTTCACACACAAACACTCACACACCCTACCTTTGGGGTGATCTGGTGCCTCGGCTCTCCCCAGCTGCTGCTGGGCCTCTCTCCCACGCCGGGCTTCATTCTCTGTGAGACCAGGCCTCTCTCCCTCCAGGGCGCGCCGGATGCTGGGTCCTCAAAGAAGTTGCACTAAGCATCCGGTGAGCACCGGTGTGAGAGAGCCCCGGCCTGGCAGAGGACGGCTTGGCTTGGCAGAGAGGCCCATCAGCAGCTGGGAAGAGCCAGGGCCTAGCAGCCGCAACCAGCGTCCCGGCAGCCAGATGCAGAAATTGGGCCTGACAAGTCACAACTTCTAGCACTGTATGGCCGAGCCCCCCGCAGCCGCCGGGCTCCGGGACAATTGTCCTGGCTCTCCCACCTGTCAGTGTCCGGATCCTAGCACCTCCGTCTAAATTATATAAGACAGGGTGAGTGCAAGTTTGTTCTATTTTCTTTACTTTTGTTCTTGTACATAATGTCTAGAGATGTGCAAACTTTCACCCTAAATTTTCCCTTTTATATTCACGAAAAAACACATTCGCTTTTCCACTGGGGAACATTTCATCGTTAATCAGTCCCAATGTACAGTATAATTAACCCACAATGCAAAATAGCTTGGTATGGTGGTATCTTTATGTAAAATAAATGAAGGTAGCAGTGATACATTCTTTTATTTGAAGACATGTTTTAAGTAATGACTTTTAAAACTTGCAATATTTATTATAGTTCAACTTCTCTCCCAGCTTTGTTCCTGCTAGACACAGTTCAAACTTGGCATCCATCTCTTGGCTCTGAGCTTCAGTAAAAAGGCTGCTCCAGTCCCCTACGTCTCCTTTCAAAAGAGAAAACGAGTTAGCGTTCTGCCTTTACATACATATATTATTTAGCAGTTATGGACTTTATTTTCTTCCATATGATTGTGATTCAAATGTTCATTTGCATCTTTTACCTGTGAGCATTTTCTTATCTACTTATGCATTGAGGACACAACAATTGGTACACAAAAAATATTATATAAATGTTGAGCTTTTGTATTTGAGGAAAAAAAATTAACCGGGGAATGAACCTTTTGGCTCATTGAATCTGCTTGCATCACGATATGACATGTTTTTGTATTTGTGAGTTTTTATCACAGTCTACATTTATTCATTTTCTGTAGTGGCTGTGGTATAGGAGGGAGAAACCACCCATATACTGAAGTAACAGAAGTTATATAACAATAATGCTATTGAAAACAATGTTTAAGGTGAACGCATTATCTAAGACGTTGTTTTGTGCGTTCACTAGGTAATAACATCTGCTACATCTGTACTTATTGCAAGGGACTTCATTACTGTGTTAAATATATTTTACTGGGCTACTTTCCAAATAGATATTTTTTATACAAAAAAAGAGTTACATTTCTAATTCTTAAAAGGATACTATACATTCATATTGGTAAACACAAACTAACATCATTAGACAATTAATCAACTACAATTAATTTTGAATGTTATTATATTTAAAAAAATAATAATGAACCAGCTCTTTACAACCTTATGACAGTATATATGCCAGATGTGGGGGAACATTTTGAATCAATACTTTGAGTGCCCTCAGGGTGTAGAAACTATATCATAGAATCTGGCACTCCAGGGCCCCTTGATGTAGTTGCTATGTATAAAAAAAGCCTGCTGGTTTTACTAAGGGAAATCCCATCCTGCGCTCCGATGTGATCCACACTATGAGGAAAGGAAGGGATGTGACTCCTACCCATCTGTTCTGTCATCAGTGATGGAGCGACCACGTGATCGCGAACTGCTGGAGGGGTTATGCCACTCTTCTGCCACGGCCCCTCCGGTACTCTTATGGTTCCATAGTTACATAGTAGACGAGGTTGAAAAAAGACGTACGTCCATCAAGTTCAACCTATGCTAAATTTAGACAACAGATGCTTTATTCTATATCTATACTTACTTATTGATCCAGAGGAAGGCAAACACAAAACCCCATTAAGGGGAAAAATTAATTCCTTCCTGACTCCAAGAATTGGCAATCGGATTAATCCCTGGATCAACATCCTTCCCATGTATACTTATTTGGTATATCCCTGTATACCTTTCCCATCTAAAAAGATCTCCAACCTTTTTTTGAACAAATCTATTGTATCTGCCATCACAGTCTCCATGGGTAATGAATTCCACATTTTAACTGCCCTTACTGTAAAGAACCCTTTCCTTTGTTGCTGGTGAAATTTCCTTTCCTCCAACCTTAAGGGATGGCCCTGAGTCCTTTGTACTGCCCGTGGGATGAATAGATTTTTTGAAAGCTCCTTGTATTGTCCCTGAATATATTTGTATATAGTTATCATATCCCCTCTTAGACGCCTCTTTTCTAATGTAAATAAATCTAATTTAGCTAGCCTCTCCTCATAAGTTAGAATGTCCATCCCCTTTATTAATTTGGTGGCTCTTCTCTGCACTCTCTCTAGTTCCATAATGTCTTTTCTTAGGATTGGTGCCCAAAATTGTACTCCATATTCAAAGTGTGGTCTTACTAATGCTTTGTAAAGGGGCATAATTATGTTTACTTCCCTTCCATCCATTGCCCGTTTGATGCAAGATAAGATCATGTTTGCCTTTGCAGCTACTGCATGACATTGGGCACTATTGCTAAGCCTGCTGTCTACAAGCACTCCTAAATCCTTCTCCATCAAGGATTCCCCCAATATATCTCCATTTAATTTGTAAATCGCCTTTTTATTCTTGCATCCCAAATGCATAACCTTACATTTATCTGTATTAAACCTCATTTGCCATTTACCTGCCCACGTTTCCATTCTCTCCAAGTCCTTCTGAAGAGAAATTACATCCTGCTCTGATTCTATTACCTTACACAATTTAGTATCATCAGCAAAGATGGAGACTTTGCTCTCGATCCCAACCTCAAGGTCATTAATAAACAAGTTAAAAAGCAGGGGTCCCAGTACCGATCCTTGAGGTACACCACTCACGACTTTAGCCCAACCTGAAAAAGTTCCATTTATGACAATCCTCTGTTGTCTGTCCTTTAACCAGTTTTCAATCCAGGTGCATACTGTATATTATTACTGAGTCCAATTTTCTTTATTTTGTACACCAACCTCTTGTGTGAAACGATCAAAAAGCCTTTGCAAAATCTAAGTAGACCACATCAACTGCATTACCCTGGTCTAAATTCCTACTTACCTCCTCAAAGAAACAGATAAGGTTAGTTTGGCAAGATCTATCCTTCATAAATCCATGCTGACTATTACTAATAATTTTGTTTTCCATTAGGTATTCCTGAATATTATCCCGTATTAAACCTTCAAGTAGTTTCCCTACTATTGAAGTCAGGCTTACAGGTCTGTAATTCCCCGGGTGTGATCTAGCTCCCTTTTTAAATATAGGCACCACATCTGCTTTACGCCAATCTTGTGGTACTGAGCCTGTGGAAATGGAGTCCTTGAATATTAAATATAATGGTTTTTCTATTACTGAGCTTAACTCCTTGAGAACTCTTGGATGTATGCCATCGGGGCCAGGTGCCTTATTTACTTTAATTTTTTCATGTCGCTTATGAACTTCTTCCTCAGTTAACCAATTGGTCATTAATATGGAGGTTGTTAATATAAAGGTATTCATTAACGTCCAACAATATAAAATATAAAACTGGTTTTATCTACTGTAAATTAGTTTGTATTTGTTTTCCCATTACTTACCTTTACGGAACAAAGCATCAGCTATTATACCATGTGTCTCTTTAGATTTATCTTTCATAGATTTAAAGGTCGTTCGGTTTTCAATTAACAGAATTTGGTCCTCAGTCAAAGAGATCCCAAAGAATTTAGATATCTTCTTCAATTGCACAGGAAGGTCCTTCAATGAGAAAAATCACTTTAGCATAACAGACTCTTCACTTCAATAAAACATACACAATAACACGTCGCTCACCATAGACCAAAAACACAAAATATTATCTGGTGCAAGGGGGGAGGAGAATATAACATAGGCACAGACAAAAATGATAAGAGATCACAAAAAAACCCTAATAGTTGCACTCAAGATAAGTCACACTAAACGTAATAGCGTGGCCGCCATGAAGGCTTGAATAGCCAAACCCTCCAAATAGGGTCGACCGCAATTTGGTCACACACGAATACAAAAAAATAATAAAGTTTTAATGTAACAGATAAAATATGACAAAACACTTAAAATAATGATAAAATCCTATTGTGTAGAACGCTGGTTGTAAGTGAACATAAATATGCAGCCTGTCTAAAGCACATATAGTGTCTGAATGGAGTGTTGGCTGCTAATGGAACAGATATGCAGTCTATCTGTATCCACCCCTAGCTTCTGTATGTAACTATGTTTAACTGCTATAAGGTGGAACATATGTAGTTCATATGTAAAATAATTGGCTGTTGAAAAAGGAAAGTATGCTGTCTATCTGAATCCACATCTAACCTCCATGTGGAACTTAGGTTGTTTAATACTAATGAACATACAACCTGGCTGTATCCACAGTAAGCGTTCCCTACTATGTGTCTTGGGTACGCGTCCGGAAACAAGATCTATCTGCCTCGTGCACGTTACTGTCAACGTAATGACGTCACCGAAACTCCGACGTATGTTTCACGTGTTAACGCGCGCTTTCTCAAGGGGGAGGAGTGGATACAGCCAGGTTGAATGTTTATTGGTATTAAACAACCTAAGTTCCACATGGAGGTTAGATGTGGATTCAGATAGACAGCATACTTTCCTTTTTCAACAGTCAGCAGTAAAATATTTTACATACGAACTACATATGTTCCACATGTGCCTATGTTATCTTCACTTCAATATGAAGATTTAAATGTCCTATCCCCTTGATTATTTAGATGACCAAAAAATGGTAATATAGACACTGATATTCAGGCATCTACAGTACATCATCAAGGGGCAGGACAGATCGGACTGATATAAAAAAAATACAGTACAATATTACAATGGAAACAAAAGAAAACAGCGCACAACGCCAAATAGTGAAGCAAATTCAACAATATATTATAGAACCTGGCTGCATGAAGGGAAATCCCCTTGGGAGTGAAAGACTGACGTCCTGCCCCAGAATCAACTGAGCTGCATCAGCAGAGGGAAGCAAGCACCCGATTCTACAGTTAACAGCTGCCGAGTGGTAAACAGTGTGATACACACTACATGCCTTTTACCAACTTTTTTCATGTACGCAGATATATTACCCCCTTTTTAATTCTATAATATATTGTTGAATTTGCTTCACTATTTGGCGTTGTGCGCTGTTTTCTTTTGTTTCCATTCTCTTAGTGTGTGTGGGGTGCTGAGCCACCCTTGCGTTTACAGCTGCAGACGCCATTATCCCCAACACGGTTATGTGGCACTTATTATTTAATGTATAATTATCTCACTGTGGGAGTTGTGGTTTAATTTTTTATAATTTTTTTATCACTATATTGATGGTATAGTCACTGCACTGTATATATTTATACATTTAAACTTTATAGGTAGTTAGGTAGTAGCGCACAGTTTTGTTTTTTGTTTTTACAATATTACAATAAAGTACTTACCCCCCTTCATTACCTTAGTGGCTAACCAATAAGGTAATGACAAGGTTAATCCTTCCCATCACCCATCCCAGGAGGCTTAGCCACCCACTCCAGGGCAAATCCCATGTTCATCCACCCTCTACCATCAACAGGAGTATACCCTCCACCCCACAGTAATGGTCAATAGCTCTATTAGCCACTAAGGTAATGAAACTGGGGTAAGTAATGTATTTTAATATTGTATCAGTACTCTTATTTGTATTAGCCCAGTCTGTCCCTTGATGATGTAGATGCCCAAATATCAGTATCTATTTCATGAGGGGGAAAACTATAGGACCATAGTTGGTCATCTACATCAATGGGGGTGGAGAGGACATTTAAAAGATTTAAATGTTCTGTCCAATCTCATTGATGTAGATAACCTATTATGATCCTATGTTATCCCCCCTCATGACACAGATACCGATATATGGGTATCTGCGTCATCAAGGGGCTGGGCAAACTGTACTGACTGCTTTTCACCATCAGAGCTACTTTGGGGAGACACAGAGAGAGACTATTTATGTTCCTCTGCACAGCTCTTCCAGACTGGTGGCTTGCTTGGATTAACGCTGTGGGGGTCCCATTCAGAATCATGAACCCCCGCAGATTTAATCCTCCCTGGCCCCTTATGGTTTCTAGGGCCATGATCATGCATGGCGGCAGTCCGGTCCGGCCACATGTGTAGGGCTGCTTTACAGTGATTTGTAGACATTTAGAGCCTGATGAAGTATGGTTACCCATATGAAATGTGTTGGATTATCAGCTATTGCAAATAGATGTTTTAGCTGTTTTGTGCTTGTTTTTGAACTTTCCATTGGACACTTTGTATGCTTATTTAACCCTGAGAGGTGTAGATGCTGTAAGCCCTCTTCGTGTGCTTCCCATAGGCACTACTGCTGTGTTGTACTCTGCCGCACGCTGTGCTTCCTGAAACCGACCGCACTAACAACTAAGGTGTGACTTGTGAGTATCCCGTTTACAACGGAGCTTGTCAGCTGAGAGGGATCCCCCCTCTCCTCTCTCCCCTCTAAGCAGACAGCCGTCTTGTACAGCATTTGGGAGAAGGAGGAGAAAAGACACTAGCGGTAACAGAGCTTGTCAACTGAAAGGGATTCTCCTCTCCCTCCCTCCTGAGCAGGTATCTGTCTTGCATGGTGTAACAGGAACTTATCACTGTTGAGAAAAATTGTCTCTAAATCCAGCAGTGTGCTGGTTAATTGCACAGGCAATCAACCAGACTCCAAAAAAACAGAATATAGGTGCGCTACTACAATTTAACACTCTTACACACCACCCCAGTGAAAGTAATGTGATCTTTAACACTCTTACACACCACCCCAGTGAAAGTGATGTGAACAGTACAGCCCAGATCTATCGCAGTGGAACAAACTTTGTGCTACTATCCTCCGTTATGAAGGACTAAGAGGGTTATTGCCTACTTGGGACTTACCCACTATTTACCCTTACGGCGCCACTGGTGACTGAGCCACAGATCGATCGGGCTGGAACATCCTGTGGCAGATGTGGAACCCCCTTATGTGGAGACCCCATGATATATCAGATGACATCTGAGTAGAGACGAGTCGGCTGGTTGGTGCTTGGGTAATTTGTCCCTTGAAATGCTTCATTAATTCATCCTTGATGTATGCAGTTTACTTACCGTTTATTGTGCCTCACATTATATATTTTTAATACACTATGAGCGTTGTGCGCTGTTCTTTTGTGTTTAATCAACCAGACTCCACCTGACTGATTAGGACCGTTAGAAAAAGCCTGATATAAGAAACAGGAAGGAGATTTTCTTAGCCCACAACTTGGCTGACCAGAGGAAAAGATGTCTTGATGCACACAGAAGGACTGTATGCTGACAGCAAGACAACGGGACAAGACCTCTATACCTGGACACAGACATTTCCATAGCACACAAGGTTTCTGACACAGGAGAGCAGAGAACAGCTACAAGAACAGATAGGATACTTTCTTGTTGGACTGTTGAATATATGTGTATGGGTGTGTGTGTGTGTGTGTGTGGTGGTAATTAGCTTAGCTACCCACCCAGTTAGAGAGGGCTGGAGTAAAGGTACAGATATTCTCCAAAGCACAGTAGGCCCTTATTTTGTTTAGTTTTAATGTTTTGCCGTGTTAAAGGAACAGGCGCAATAAAGCCTTATTTCAGTTTCACCTTAAAACGGTCTCCATTGCATACCTCTGCACACATCTCCTACACATGGTGTTTAGGAGAACGAGGAAAGACACTAGCGGCACTGAGGGAGTTACAGCAAGTGCTTTTGCGACAGAAGAACCAGCTGTGTTTTTACTGGCATTACTTGGAGACAGAAGCATAGAGGATTCGATCTATACCAGCCTTGTGCAGTTGCCATTTGTCCTGTGGTCGCTGCCAGACATAGACATTATATTTATACACTTACCAGTGAGCCTACCAAAAGCTGGAAGCTGGACGGGGCATACTTATTTACCATCCCTACCGGACTCAGTGATTGAAGATAACCCTTTCCTGCGAGGATTCCTGCCCGACTGCGGTATTATGCTGGTTAATGAATGACATGTCCTATATTACTTTTGATCTTGTACGTGCATTACTCACACTCACCATTTGATTGATATATTTATTTTGCTTACTACACTATGAGTTGTGCGCTTTTCTTTTGTCTTTTTTTTTTTTTTTACTGTTCTAGCGTTACATGGTGGTGCCATCTTTTTGATTAGCAGCCGATTCCTTTATCCTGTATTCAGGTCGTGTATTTATTATATTATATTTTGCACACTCCTTACACTTTTGTATTTAATTCTTGCCTTTGGTGCGCAATTTTTTCTTTTCCTGTAGACAAGGTTCATGTCAGGTGAGACCTGGCACTTCTAGCTTATCAGCTACTTCTGTGTGAACAAAGAACAGAGCAAAAAGAAAAACATATCCATAGCTTTGATAAAGATTGTAAAATCTCTCTAGAGCATTTGTTTACTATTGAAATGTTCAAAGGTTAAAAAATATTGTAAAGTAGTAATACTTATCTAGGGGGATCATTCAGCTCCACTGTCCTTAAATAACTTTACTCATAAAAGGGAGTGCCTCTTAACCTCTTGAGGGATCAAGGCACCAGAGTGCCACAACCCTTCCGGCACTGGCCATCACTCCATCACTGACGATGGGGTGGAAGGGAAAGAGTCATCCCCCTTCCATTCCTCTTCATTATAGATCGTGTCCTGTGCTCCATTGGAGCGAAGGACGTGATCTCCCTACAAAAACAAGCACAAACTTTACGTGTCCGACCCCATAGTAGTTACATCTCAGAGCACCCAAAGGGTTAAAAGAAATCCATAGAAATCTGCACTCACCTCTTTCATCTCTTCAAACGTAATTATCAAGACATTCTCCTCATCAATGTGTTTGTTCCAGGCAAGAGCATGATCAAAATAGGATCCCCAGAGTACTAAAACATAGAGAGGTAATTTGTAAACTACTAAGAAGTACACAGAAACATAGAATTTTAACTGCAGAAAATAATCACTCTTTCTTATGCCACTCTTTCTATTAAATGCATGCATTTTTACATGATAATTCAAAATGTTAGTGACGGTCATAATACATGAAAACCCTACCTTTTCCATTCATGTAATCCTCGAAAAACAAATCCCAAGAACTGTAGGTAGGAAGCACCGGATTATTATTATAGAAATGAAAATACGAGACAGCCGTGTCTTTCGGATTCCGAAAAATGACTAAGGTCTGTTAAAAAAAAGCACAAAAAAATATATGAACATATTGTCTATAATCTGTGTTATTTTATAATATGCAAGTTAGGTATGTGAAATACTGTATTGTCTACTGTAGTTAGGAGTTTCTGCACTAAAGTGAGGTTTTGTAAGTAAAGAGTGTTAGCCAATGTTTCTATACATCTTGTGTATCTGTGTATCTTCTAGGAAATAATAAAAAAAATAGTGGGAATATTGTTTTGCCTGTTAACACCATTCTCTACTTTACATATATTATATAAAAAATACAACATATCTGAGCAACTTGTCAAAATTGGGCAAGGAGAGCAACTACTGTAGCATGCACCACACCTATTTAAATGACCAGATCTTAGTTCAGTCTAGTGGAGATTATCATGGATTTTGAACATAAGTATGTAGCAGGGCACTTTCCTTACCTCTGTAGGGAGCCAATTCCGTGGCTCAGGAGGATCGGGGGAAGTTGTGGCAGCCATCTTGCAGTTGGCGCCGCATGTGTAGTATGGACTGTGTGTAGCGTGGCGGCCATGTTGTGGTTGGCGCCGCTGGAAGGGGAGGGCCTGGAGACTAGTAAATCCTCTGCGGGACTGGAGGCCACGAGGTCAGTCCTGAGAGAGCCGTGGAAGGAGGAGGTAGTGTCCAGGGAGTTGGGAGCTTCCTGGACTAGGCCACTCTTTACCCCTAGGCCCTAGGTAGCCCCCTCATGGTAGCTAAGTGTGTGAGGGGTTCGCCCACAGTATAGGGATTACCCAATAGTAAGTTCTCCGCAGCGGAGCAGGACACCAGACTGTGCCACGAGTTACTCCGGCTGGAGACAGCACCGCGTGCGCGGCCTGGACATGAGGCGAGAGGGGATTGTTGTCGGAGACCCCGCGGCATGGGACCTGATCACCCCCATCTAGGACGCATCTAATGGTTAGGCCTGAACAAGGAAGGTAGAGTACACCAAATATACACAAGGGTAGCGCTGCCCTCACATATACACTTGGGACAAGGGAAGGCTCTGATGGACACAGGGTTACCGGTGCCCAGGGTATCTTAAGTATTGTGGGGGAGAGAAGCACCCTTATTATTGTTATTGTATTGCTATACTGTGGGATCACAGTAAAGACATATTGCATTACCTGTGTGAGTGTGATTTCTGGGGTATACAGTATAGGTATACCGGTTCCCATGAGGAGCTATCCCGCCAATGCTGGGATCCTCACGGGTCGAGGCGCTGCACCCATTCACATCAGGCTCCCCACTAGCGGAGGCTTGGTTTCCTGTAAGCCAACAGATAGCACCTAAGCGCATAACACCTGCGGTTTCCCTTAGGGGTAGGGAAAGGATGTTACAAGTATATTTAACTATCAATGCAGGCCTGTTATACCGATTACTCCTCCAGCTCTGGTGATATGAGGGGGGAGGGGCAGTGGAGTGTGCTGGTATAACAACCAGATGAAACATGTATTTTAAAGTCTGGAAGCAAAGATTTACAGTAACGAACTAGACCCTCCCATTGTACAATAGCAAAAATGTATTTACTAATAAAATGTAACACATTTTTACTGACATTTTCCACCACATTATGAAAGCAGAGCTTTCTGTCAAATTCAAATTACCTACAAAATTCCCCTTCTCTCCTTCAGGACTTCAGAATCCTCAGCTCCTCCTTCTAGCACATTCAAGCTATGCCCACTATGATGGTAGGGGCAGTCTGGAATGCATATTGAAGGTTAAGCCTGCTGGTTGTCCCTACCCATCAAGATGGTAGCCTAGGTTATAGGCATATATGGCCATTTTATGTAGCCGAATGTATACTGTGTTTCCTCCATGTAGACAATTTATTCCCTGTGTTGATTCGGTTGATTTTGTAAAGCTCCATTGTGTGGTGGGTGAATAATTCACTCAGCCCAGCCAGCACACAATAATGTCTTGGACTGTAATCTAATCTGGGCTAGGTGATGTGCTTGGGAACACCAGGGAAGTAGGAAAGGGCGTGGACTCAGGTTGGGGGACATGTATTTAAAAACCAGAGCTTTTATTCATCCCTAACTCTGAGGTGCCTATCTCGGTGGCAGATATGATTTGGAAACGGGGAACCAAGGCCTAGATTGTAGCCCTGATCTCCATTGGTCAGTGTGAACTCTCCTTAAGCCTGCATTTGTGGGCTGTCCTAAAGCACTATAACTCCCCACAGCCCTGATTGCTCCATCTCAGGCGAGCCCTTGCCCTCTTATTGTCCAGCAAAGACAATTTCTTTACTGATTTGTCGACACCTGGTCTTTCATGGTTTCAGATGAGGTTGGGAAAGTATGTAAACAGATGCTGATCAGGGCTCCACAGTTATTCAGAGTTTTTCCTTTGTTCATAGCTAGTCTTGGTGTCAGAGACTAGTGGAAGATTTGAACCTGCAAGCGGGTGGCTATCATCCCAAGGTACTGGTATACTGTGATACGGACAGATCATGGATGACATCCTGGGTAAGCTAGCTATGTCAGAGCCTAGTACCTAGTGAGCTAGTATTCCCCTGTAACGGTTTTTCTGGACCCTCCTGACCCACCCAATCTCAGATTGGCCCCTGTGGTCTAACCGGTCCCCATTACATGGTCGTGTCTGGTGGTGCACCTGTTGGCAACAGGACTCCTGAGTCACCCACATGATGGTGTTTGGGGGATGTCAACCCAGACAGGCAGCTGAGGTAGTGTGCATGAGTCCTACCTACATACAGTGCAGCGCCTCCACCTCATCAGGATCTCTGCGTCCGCAAGGAGATGGTTCTGATGAGGAACTCCTCTGTGGTGCCTTCCTCTGTGGAGTAACTTCACACTCACACATGGGGGTTCTTGTGAACAAGGGCATCTTTATTGATGGTATAGGCAGACTGCCCCTCGCAGCAAACAGCTTAGCCGCTCATCTTCTTCAGTGCTCTCCTTTCAGAAGATCTGCCCTCCCAATGGATTTGGATCACCTCTCCCCTCAGGGAGATCACCACCTGTGCCAGGTCCCTGGACACAGGGTAGGCCCTGCCAGCCTTACTGCTGCAGGTCAGACTACTTGCTGTAGAATCCTTTTCTGGAACTCTTAATTAACACACTTGACCTCTTTCTTGACACACTAACTTTGGGCAGTGCTGTGTCTTATATACCTTAGGAAACAGCCACATCTCTGATGTCACTAACAGTGGACTCAGAGCCTGTTGCCACTCCCCTTGACTATATATGACACCTCACCAGGGTGTGAGGGCAAACCTCCATGATTGATACTGGCAATCCTGTATACTTACCAAGCTTACTGCTAGAATGAGAGAGAACTGTATACCATTTTTACACGTGGCTACACCCCCATAATTTAACTTGTGGTTGTCCGCTCACCAATTTAAGTAATATATTGAATCATAAGTCAAGACACAGCCGGTGCATAGGAATGGTGTTACACAGAAACACAAAACCAGGAGATCACAGAATCTCCCAAAAGATCTCTAGTAGTTGCACTCCATGGCTGCTGAGATAAAGGGGGTTAAATACTCCCCGACACAATGTCTAATTGGCTTATAGAGATGCACAAAGTAACCCGGTAACCGTCCTCCCACAGTGCTGGGAGCAGTTACTTTGTGTACCTCTATAAGCCAATTAGACATTGTGTCGGGGAGTATTTAACCCCCTTTATCTTAGCAGCCATGGAGTGCAACAACTAGGGATCTTTTGGGAGATTCTGTGGTCTCCTGGTTTTGTGATTCCCGCATAACTCTCTGTTTTGGTAAGTTAAAGCTGCAGTTCAGTTTATTTTTTATTTTTTTTTAATTTATTTTTTTAATTCAATAGTTTCATGTGGGCAATCTCTAATTACCTAAAGAACTGTATAGCTGCCAGTCAAATCATTTTCCATGTATTGATTGGCGAAATCTTTAGATATGGGATATGTTTTTCCTCTGCTTCTGTCACTCAGTGGAAGCTCATGAATATTCATGAGCACTCCTGCACTGACATGTGCAAGAGGGAGGGCAGGGCTCACAAAGGGGTGTGCCAGGGCTTGTGACAGGACATGAAGGGGCTGTGCCTTAGCAAATGGTTGTTAAAATAGAATACAAGAAAATTGGTCTTTCAAAGTTGTTTTTTTAAAACAGAAAATGCTAAAAGTATTTTTTCTTACTACAGAACTGATTTATTAAAAAAACCCACACATGCAGGATATTGACTGAACTGCAGCTTTAAGCTTTCTATTGTGCACTGTGTTGCTCGTGTTTGCTCTGGGCATAATAAACTCCATTAATTTAACTCCTGTCTGGTGCTTGCGCTCGGTGTAATTGTCTGGTCTCCCATTACACCCATGTTAAAATCTGCTCTAGACCGGCTCTTCTTTTCGCCATTCTCCTATACTGCTTCTCTATGCATAGAGCTTTCACTTGTCACTCCCTATCTAAGGAACGCCTATGCCTTCCCTATCTGCCAAGCTTTTTTTCTCCCCATCTGGAAGACAAACTGTACATAAAAAGTATTTTTGAATAAATGCTTTAAAATTACTTAACTAACCAGTACATAGGCACGTACAGTACAATACCTATTAGCAATGCTCTGTAAACATCACCAACATACTCCACCTCGTTCTGCCTCAAAACATACCACTTAGCCAACATCAATAAAGGAGTGCTGAGCTTTAGCCTCAGTCGTATGAATGCTAGCAAAAGTTTGCTAAACCTTGGTTGATCTAGGCCTTAGATTGTAAACTCCTTTGGGGTAAGGAATGCATTTTACCTTATTTTTTATTGTCTTGTGTATTTTGTATTTTTCTCTTTGCACACTGATGTCTTTGTATCAAAGCTGTTGGCGCTATGTAAATATGGAACACATAATATGTATTGTTTGCATCCTAATTTGGAGAGATAAAAAGCCCTCAATATGAACACCATGGAAGAAAGAAAAGGGTGGGTGGATATGATAGAAATGTAAAAAAGCTGTGTGTGCTGTGCACGCGCATAGTAAGTGAAACTTCTTTGTGTGTTGTCAGCAACATATAAAGTAACAATAATATTATTACTGCTTAGAGCATGAGTAAATTTGATTGGCGGGGTAATGTTTATTGGGCGGTGTTCGGCGCATCACTGGGGTGTGTGTCAGTCAGTGTGTGTGTGTGTGTCAGAGTGTGCGTGCGTGTGTCAGTGTGCGTGCGTGTTTATGTTTGCGTGCGTGTGTATGTGTGCCAGTGTGTGTGTATGTGTGTCAGTCAGTGTGTGTGTGTGTCAGTCACTGTGTGTGTATGTGTGTCAGTCAGTGTGTGAATGTGTGTCAGTCAGTGTGTCTGTGTGTCAGTCAGTGTGTGTATGTGTCAGTCAGTGTGTGTATGTGTGTCAGTCAGTGTATGTATGTGTGTCAGTCAGTGTGTGTAAGTGTGTCAGTCAGTGTGTGTGTGTGTCAGTCAGTGTGTGTGCGTGTGTGTGTCAGTCAGTGCGTGTGTGTGTCAGTCAGTGTGTGTGCGTGTGTGTGTCAGTCAGTGCGTGTGTGTGTCAGTCAGTGTGTGTGCGTGTGTGTGTCAGTCATTGTGTGTGTCAGTCAGTGTGCGTGCGTATGTGTGTCAGTTTGCGTGCGTGTGCGTGTCAGTGTGTGTGTGTGTGTGTCAGTCAGTGTGTGTGTATTTGTGTCAGTCAGTGTGTGTGTGTGTGTGTATGTGTGTCAGTCAGTGTGTGTGTGTATGTGTGTCAGTCAGTGTTTGTGTGTGTGTGTGTGTGTGTGTCAGTCAATGTGTGTATGTGTATGTGTCAGTCAATGTGTGTATGTGTGTGTCTGTCAGTATATGTGTGTCTCTCTTTCTGTGTCCTGCCCCCTCTCTCCTGACTCCCCCCACCCCAGGCGGAGGTGCGGACCCGCAGCGGCTGTCTGAGTTTCCTGACTCTCTCTTCTCCCCCCCCCCCCCCGCCCCCGGGAGACGCGGCCACACCGGCCTCGGAGACACACACATTCATACGTTACACACATACACACAGCCGGGGAGACAAACGCTGGGGTTGCGTGCACGCAGGACCCCGGACTCGGCGGCTGCTGCTGGGCTATAAGGTTGTCCTCGGGTGTGAGGAAGGTGCCGGCCATGTCCAATGGGGACGGGATGCGGGTCCTGGCCGTGTTCATATCGGATATCAGGAACTGTGAGTACCCGGGCAATTAATGCGTGCCAGGGGGTAATTAATGCGTGCCAGGGGTTAATTGTGTAAAGGAAACCTGATATCAATGGCATAGAGCAATAGATTATTTATTTATTTATAAAAAAAATTACCAGGAAGTAATACATTGAGAGTTACCTCTCGTTTTCAATTATGTCCTGGGCACAGAGTAAAACAAATAATACATGGTTACAAATACAGTTACATAAATGAACAGGGTATACATTATATACAAGACATTGCATGCACAGTTAAAGATAATTTATATTATGGGCGAATGAAACAGTTACAGACCAGATTAAAATGTGAGACAGCCTTAGATTTGAAAGAACTTAAACTGGTGGTGGATGTGAGAGTCTCTGGTAGGTTCAGAGAATCAGGGTCGGGAATTAAATTGATTCTGTGCCATGGGCAGTTGTAAGGTCATCCCTAAACTGTTGTGGGTTAAAGTTTTTAAATGTTTTAGTGAGGAGAACTTTAGGGCTTGAATGGGGCGGTTTAATTTTCCTTACACAGTACACTATTGCATGGTCACTGAAAATGTCAGGAAGAATGCCATAGGATTGGATTCTGCTGAGGTTTGAGGCGAGAATCCAGTCTAGCAAGGAATGGTTATGCGATTTCAGGTTTATCCGTGTGGGTTGGGAAATGAGTTGTGATAGGTTAAGTGACTTGAGTTGTATCTGGATTTTGTGGTTTTTAGGGTCAAGCCAATTGAAGTTGAAATCCCCAAGAACTAGCAGCTCACTCTTCTCATTCAGAGAGGAAATGGAGCCAAGAGATTGGGTGATATCAGTCAGGGATTGTAGAGGGGCTTTAGGGGGGCGGTAGATGCCAGCAACCAAGATGGGCTTAGAAAAGGGGAGGCACATTTTGCCAACTAGAATTTCAAAAGAGGGTGGGCTTGGTGGGTAATTTAACAGTGTAAATTTTAAGGTGTCTGCAATATAAAATAACACCCCTCCTCCTCTCTTTGACCTATCTCTCCTAAAAATGGAGTATCCCTGAATGGCGATATTTGCATCAGGGGTTTTAGGGGTTAGCCATGTTTCTGTAAGAACGATGGCTTTGGGTTTATGCATAAGGCACCAAGCACTTAGTTCGTCCAGTTTGAGCAGCAGGCTCCGGGTGTTTATATGGGCGACAGATAGCCCTTTTTGGAATTTAAAGGTGGAATTCACAGGGGCATGGAACAGAGCTGAAATGGGAGGACCTGGGTTAGGTTCAATATCACCTGCTAAAGAGAGTAACAGTACGAGTAGGAATTTGGGTAGTTGTTTGGAAGTTGTAAATTTGTGATGTTTGCCATTAGAGTGAGCAGTGGTTGGTGCATGGGTGCATGCAAGGCAGTGTAATGGGAAGGGGGCAATTGCTGTTTGTGAAGGGACAGATACAGAATACGAGGGGGGGAGAGAAGGCAAATGCGGCATATTACTGAGAATCATTAATCAAGGGGGCAAGTATTGTGTGTGAGATGCATGTTGAGGTGTCAGAAACTATAAAGGGGCAAATTGAGGATGCTGGTAGGGAAGTAATGCGGGCGAAGGGGCAATTTGTGTGACGGGGGCAATGGTTGTAATTAGCTGACACGTGTATAGTGGTTACTAATGTATAAGGGGCATTTATTTTGTAAAGGCCGGGCATATGTGAGGGGCAGATACTGTGCTTAAGAGGGCCCCCCCTCCGGCAGTGCTGCGTGGGAAGCGGTGTGCTCAAACCCCCCGCTTCCCACGTTACCAGAGCAGGAGCCAACGTGTCTGTGCGCACATGCGCAGAATATGCTGACAGCGCAGCGGCCATTAGGAGCGGCGCCGGCGGCGATATCTGTTCGGTTACCCTCCATGATCCAGGGGCTCCTCTCCTCCGGCCCCGGCGGCGCTCAGTCAGCGGGACACAGGGAAGGGGAAGCGGAGGTAGAGAAGAGGGAGGTGAGAGGCTGAGCAGCGGCTCCTCCTCTCAAAGCTGGAGGACTTGCGGGGCTTCCGCCATCTTACTACACCCGCAGCACCGGAAGCTCTGTGCCAGCCATCTTGGTATACCCATGGCAGCGGACGTGTGGGGGTAACGGCGGCCGTTAGGAGCATGTCACAGAAGGCGTGTGGGGGGTGTGGGAGCCGTGACGTCACGTCACTACCGTTTCATTTTTCGTCTCCATCTCTCCAGTTTTGCCCCATCAGAATAGGTGTCACTAAAGAAGTTTCACTTCAATAATTCAAAGCTATCAATAAAGTATCAAGGGGAATCTGATACATTTATTCAGAGAAAACAGAATGCTAGAAGAGTAGGTCATGCACTGAAACTGGAAGAAAAATCTGAAGAACTAGAGGTTAACTCAACAAGGTAGTGGATCCGTGGAAAAGTCTCACAGGAGAGGCGGTGAAGACAACAACAGTAAAGGAAATAAACGCGCTTGGGAAATAGACAAAATAATAATAAATATTCAGAAGAGCTAGTGATGAAGTAATGTCATTATAGCTGCACTTACCTTAACTTTCTTCTCAAACAGGGATTTCGGGATGTCATCATAATATAGATGTGAAGCAAAAACTCTTGGTGAAGGTCGGTCTTTCATTTTCTAAGAGGAAAAAAAAATCATATAAAATGAAACGTACGGTTCTATATTTGTAAGCCAGTCATCACACGGACATATGAAAATGTGTAAGCACAAACATTAATTCATTTGCTGATAGTAGCAGCAATATATTACCCTCTGACATTTCTGGCTGCTGATCCCTAACGTAAGTACTTATTGCTCTTTAACCCTACTGAACAAATATATGAACACACTGATGCACACAAAGTAATTCACTGACACTTGCTAAATGCACACACAAGGCACTGCTACTTTTGCATTCTCACACAATTATATAAATACATGCCGACCTATACATGCTCATATACTGCTGAAATTTACCTGTGTTTCTTCGCTTACAAGGATGCTTACGTACAGTAGGTGCACGCACAACAACATCCATACAAATGAGTGGCATGTTGCATATGAATGCCACATATTGCACGATCACTTAATATATACCCCTATGACTTTTAAAAATGAGTATCTTTTGCTAACTGAATTTTTATTGTTTTTCTCTCCCTCGTATGGAGAAAAACTATGACAGATTATAACACAAGTGTACTGTATTATCCATCTAATATCAAATATCGTCCCCAAATCACCTTCGTAACAGCAGTAACATAGTTGTGGTTTTCTGAGAAGATTGTCAAGTAATAGAGAAGAAACAGGACTTTAAAAAAAGAGTCCCACTTAGATTTCCAAAAAATACTTTGCAAACAAATTACCAATAAAATTAGCTCCTTAAAGCAATCATCTATGCTGCTCATTTTTTTTACACACATGTACTGTATTATTACAGTCAGGAGCACGTGGTGCGAAACGCATAGAGGTCACGACAGGTCATCCTGCGCGTGTTTGCTGAGAGGCTGAGACGGAGCCTGCCTGAGGCTCTAGTGGTGGCTGTTTTCATCTTCCCTGGTGCCGTGATACGGATCCTGTACGGTCATCAGTGGACCCCCACCTTTGCCTTAGTGTGAGTGTTCGTTTCCCCCTGTCAGCGGTATTATAGCTCTCTATGGCGGTTTTTATTTAAATTCCCTTGGGCTGTTAATACTCTCTTTGTTTATTTTTAACATTGATTGTGTTTTTCTTTTGTTGTGTGTGTTTCACTGTTTTAGGGTATTCTATGTTTAGAGACCATATGTATGGTTTATATATCTGGGCAGTTAACCCATTGAGCTGAGGAGGGGTTGGATCCTCTCAGCTGTCTATGTGTTTGTTTTAATTAAAATAATACTAATTCTATCCCTTGTGCGCATTTGTGCATTTTTTCTTCTCTGTTTCTCAGGGTGTCCTCCCCCCTTTTAGGGGGGATCACCTCTGAAGTGGGAGCTTCTGGGGAGACGCTCCATGCACGTGCAGCACAGGGATCTTTCCAACCAATACATCTGCAGCACGAGCGCTGAATATCCTTCTCTCTGCTTTCCAGTGTTTAGTGGATATACGCTTGATCTGCCACTATCTCTTGTTGTATGTGCGCAGACACCTTATTTGCTTTTTGGTTGTTGTTGTTGTGGCATTCTTGGCTTGTAAAAGTGTGTACATGTGACAGGATGGCCTCACGGTAGGGTCAGTAAGAGTCTAAACAAGGTGTTAGGCTTAACCTTCAGTGGTTTATTTTCCATTTTTTATAAGATGCATCCGTCCCTTCTGACTTTAAAGGGCCTATTCAGGTAGCTTCGACAAGTTACTTAACGCTTGTAAAGTGCACTTTACAAATGATTTTGCAAGTGTAGCTATTCAGAAAGCTGTGATAACATGTCAAAATAGCCTGGAAACTGCCTTTTTATAAGTGTTATCACTCTTGCAAAAATAAACCGAGCGGTAGGTCAAAAAATGCTGAAACTTGCATTTTTTTTGCAACACAAGTTTATTATAACTATATAAAATAACAATATGGAGCCATTTAGGTAAAGGGGAAGAATATTTAGGCCACGTGGTCCTTCGCTAATCTGCCATCAATTTCTATGTTTTGTTATCTGCATTACCACTGGTCTATGATGTCTCCAAAAAGGGCTGGCTGTGAATATTACGTGGCTCAGTGCTTCTCCTCACTCTCCTCCAGCAGGGTCCAATGTCAAATGACGTTGCCTTACCATGGCAACAGACATCATGTGACATTGTGACGACATGCATCATCATGTTGTCATGGCAATGCTACGCCATTTGATGTCTCGACGCCATGATGAGGGACCCTCCAAGGAGATGGTTGAGTAGAAGGTAAGAGACATTTACAGAGGCTCCGCGTTCTCCCAGTTGTTGTGGGGAAGAGCCTCTGTAACACGGGGCTTGGTGCAGTGGCCCCGATGGGACTGCCATAAAGCCGGCCCAGTCTCCAAACACTAGTAATCTTTCATTATATGGAGCTTTCCAACCCTTCCTAAAGAGCAAGTAACAAGCCAAGGAGTGGGACTGACTTCTGATTCACCCTTTTTGATTATCTGTTGCTATAAATTAGAAGAAATAAATGTGACAAAGAGCAATTTTTCTAAAGTAGATGTAAACAGAATGCACCATTTTTTTTAAAAAGAAAGAATACTTTGCCCAGTACTAAGTAAAGGAAAAATTGGGATATAGAGGGACGTGCGTTGGTGTTTTTTACTTTTGTTCTTGAAAAACCATACTGGATCAGCACTCTCAAAAAAAATAAGAGTAAATGATAGACTCATGTTTTCCTTTTGGCTTAATTAAGCCTGACTAAGGGGCCATGAGGTCTTAAACCGTTACTCTATTTTGCATAGTTAACAGTTTGTGTCAGTTCCTTTCTTTGTGTGTCCTATTTTTTTGTATTTCTGCTAGTTTTTTTTTGGATACATTAAAGAAGAAACTTGTTGAGACCAAAAGGAAAACATGAGTATCATTTTCTCTTAATTATTTTTTTAGTGCTGATCCAGTATGTTTTTTTTTTTATAATTGTATGCATCCAGCGGTATAAAGTAGATGTAGGATCCTAGCCAGGGCCGCAGACACATTTCTCAAGACCCAGGACTAGAATTTTGACCGGTCCCCCACCCCCCCATGTTGTTGGCCTTACTAGCCTCCCCCCTTTCATATCTCCTTGCCAGCCCCCTCCTCTATCCCTTCCTCTCACACCTCCTCTATCCCCCTGTAATAGCGACTTATCCCTGTTTTAGAGAAAAGCTGCCTCAGAGCTCTGAATCCAGCATGGAGCTAGATAACTGCAGCCACTCAATTAGTCAGTCTCCACCTGGACTAATCAGAGCTCTGTGAAAGAGCGTTGTGTGAGACACAGGAGGGAGATTTTCTTGGCACAGTAATATCTGGGCTGACAGAAGGAGAGGAGAGTATTGAGAGCACAGGAGGGCTGTGTTCTGAGAGCAAGACACAAGGAGACCAGACCTTTTTTCCTGGACACAGAGGACCCAGGAATCTGCCAGAGTCAGGACCCTCAATCACACCAAGACACCTGGACACCCCTCACATGAAGGACAACCTGCTTTAAGGTACTGCAGAGACTTTGGGGTGATTAGTGGGTAAGGGGCTTCCCCCCCCCAGCCTTGCTGAGAGGGACTGAGGAAGTACGTTAGCCCTTACAAAGAGATAGGTGTTTGTTGTTTTTCTATATTTGTGTTTGCTGTGCTGTTTAAAGGGACAGGCTCAATAAAGTCATACAGTATGTTAATTTCACCCCTAACTGTCTCCATTTGCATACCTCTGTACACTTCTCTTACACCTCCTCTATAAGCCCTCCTCTATCCCCCCCCCTCTCGAGCCACTTCCTCTACACATGTATTTTTCTTCCCCTCCTCTTTACTCACTCTCCTACCTCCCTATCGCTTAATTACCCTCCTCTCCCTCAACCACACACAGGCACTTCCCCCTCACACACACAAAATACTACCGCCCCCCCCCCACACACACACACAAAACAATACCCCCCAGCCACACAAAATACACCCCCCTCCCCCCACATACTGTAGGGTTGCCAGGTGGCTTCTCCAAAAATACTGGACACAATGGTGAAAAATGCACTCGAAAAGTCGGTGTGGAGGTATGTTATTCATAAATGATCAGACCGTTACGTCATTTTTTCTAAATTTCACTCCAAGTATGCACCAATTTGAACCATTTCATATTCTATTTCGTAAAAAATTCTGGGGCATTTTTTATGAAATAGAATATGAAATGGTGCAAATTGGTGCATACGTGGAGTGAAATTTAGAAAAAAAAATTACAGAATGGACAGATCATTTATAGATAACATACCTGCAGTTATACATAGCCAGCAATACTGGTCTTAATGCTTCTCTCCCACTACTACCAAGATTGTTGCAATCCCCCTCATACTCTCACTCCCCCTTATCTTCTCAACCCCTCTCACCGCTCCTCATTCTCTCACACCCCTCCTCATCCTCTCACCCCCTTATCCCCTCACCCCCCTTCACCATCCTCTCACACCACCACCCACCTCCTCCCTCACCACCACCCCTCCCCTTCCTCACCACCACCACTCCTTCTTCTTCCTCCTCCTCATCCCTTCCTGGTATCTTATCTGTGGAGCTCCTACTGGCAGACAGGGACACAGTGGAGCTCTTCTCTCCTCTCCCACATGTAAAGCTGGAAGGAAACTACATTTCCCGGCAAGCAAATAGGGCAGCCGTACACGCTCCTTAAGGATGTAAAGCCCTCCCATTGGTCAGTCTTCTCCTTGGGGGGGACAGGAGGTGGTGACACTGCCCATTTCCATTGGTTACAAGACGCTGCAGCCTGCAGTAGACTCATTCTGCCGCTTCTGTATCAGAGGTAAGAGCGGGGACCCTGCACCCGGGCACCCTCTGCACTCGGGCTTCCCGCCGCACGTCCAGAGAGGGAGAATATGGACACATGCATGTCTGGTACTACCTCTAATTTTTTACCGGACTGAGGGAAAATGACTGGTCTGTCCAGTTCAAAACTGAACACCTGGAAACCCTACCCCCACAGCCAACACAAAATACAACCCTCCCACCCAGCCCGCCTTCACACACAAACACTCACACACCCTACCTTTGGGGTGATCTGGTGCCTCGGCTCTCCCCAGCTGCTGCTGGGCCTCTCTCCCACGCCGGGCTTCATTCTCTGTGAGACCAGGCCTCTCTCCCTCCAGGGCGCGCCGGAAGCTGGGTCCTCAAAGAAGTCGCACTAAGCATCCGGTGAGCACCGGTGTGAGAGAGCCCCGGCCTGGCAGAGGACGGCTTGGCTTGGCAGAGAGGCCCATCAGCAGCTGGGAAGAGCCAGGGCCTAGCAGCCGGCAACCAGCGTCCCGGCAGCCAGATGCAGAAATTGGGCCTGACAAGTCACAACTTCTAGCATTGTATGGCCGAGCCCCCCGCAGCCGCCGGGCTCCGGGACAATTGTCCTGGCTCTCCCACCTGTCAGTGTCCGGATCCTAGCACCTCCGGCTGAATTATATAAGACAGGGTGAGTGCAAGTTTGTTCTATTTTCTTTACTTTTGTTCTTGTACATAATGTCTAAAGATGTGCAAACTTTCACTTAAATTTTCCCTTTTATATTCACGAAAAAACACATTCGCTTTTGCACTGGGGAACATTTCATCGTTAATCAGTCCCAATGTACAGTATAATTAACCCACAATGCAAAATAGCTCGGTATGGTGGTATCTTTATGTAAAATAAATGAAGGTAGCAGTGATACATTCTTTTATTTGAAGACATGTTTTAAGTAATGACTTTTAAAACTTGCAATATTTATTATAGTTCAACTTCTCTCCCAGCTTTGTTCCTGCTAGACACAGTTCAAACTTGGCATCCATCTCTTGGCTCTGAGCTTCAGTAAAAAGGCTGCTCCAGTCCCCTACGTCTCCTTTCAAAAGAGAAAACGAGTTAGCGTTCTGCCTTTACATATATACAGTATATTATTTAGCAGTTATGGACTTTATTTTCTTCCATATGGTTGTGATTTAAATGTTTTTTTGCATCTTTTACCTGTGAGCATTTTCTTATCTACTTATGCATTGATTACACAACAATTGGTACACAAAAAATATTATATAAATGTATTTGAGGAAAAAAAATTAACTGGGGAATGAACCTTTTGGCTCATTGAATCTGCTTGTATCACGATATAACATGTTTTTTGTATTTGTGAGTTTTTATCACAGTCTACATTTATTCATTTTCTGTAGTGGCTGTGGTATAGGAAGGAGAACCCACCCATATACTGAAGTAACAGAAGTTATATAACAATAATGCTATTGAAAACAATGTCTAAGGTGAACGCATTATCTAAGACGTTGTTTTGTGCGTTCACTAGGTAATAACATCTGCTACATCTGTACTTATTGCAAGGGACTTCATTACTGTGTTAAATATATTTTACTGGGCTACTTTCCAAATAGATATTTTTTATACAAAAAAAGAGTTACATTTCTAATTCTTAAAAGGCTACTATACATTCATATTGTTAAACACAAACTAACATCATTAGACAATTAATTAACTACAATTATTTTTGAATGTTATTATATTTTAAAAAATAATAATGAACCAGCTCTTTACAACCTTATGACAGTCTATATGCCAGATGTGGGGGAACATTTTGAATCAATACTTTGAGTGCCCTCAGGGTGTAGAAACTATATCATAGAATCTGGCACTCCAGGGCCCCTTGATGTAGTTGCTATGTATAAAAAAAGCCTGCTGGTTTTACTAAGGGAAATCCCATCCTGCGCTCCGATGTGATCCACACTATGAGGAAAGGAAGGGATGTGACTCCTACCCATCTGTTCTGTCATCAGTGATGGAGCGACCACGTGATCGCGAACTGCTGGAGGGGTTATGCCACTCTTCTGCCGCGGCCCCTCCGGTACTCTTATGGTTAATATAAAGGTATTCATTAACATCCAACAATATAAAATATAAAACTGGTTTTATCTACTGTAAATTAGTTTGTATTTGTTTTCCCATTACTTACCTTTACGGAACAAAGCATCAGCTATTATACCATGTGTCTCTTTAGATTTATCTTTCATAGATTTAAAGGTCGTTCGGTTTTCAATTAACAGAATTTGGTCCTCAGTCAAAGAGATCCCAAAGAATTTAGATATCTTCTTCAATTGCACAGGAAGGTCCTTCAATGAGAAAAATCACTTTAGCATAACAGACTCTTCACTTCAATAAAACATACACAATAACACGTCGCTCACCATAGACCAAAAACACAAAATATTATCTGGTGCAAGGGGGGAGGAGAATATAACATAGGCACAGACAAAAATGATAAGAGATCACAAAAAAACCCTAATAGTTGCACTCAAGATAAGTCACACTAAACGTAATAGCATGGCCGCCATGAAGGCTTGAATAGCCAAACCCTCCAAATAGGGTCGACCGCAATTTGGTCACACACGAATACAAAAAAATAATAAAGTTTTAATGTAACAGATAAAATATGACAAAACACTTAAAATAATGATAAAATCCCCATGCACTGAGTGGGGGCAGATATATGTATGATACCGTAATATATCAGATGAGTATCTATATTAAAGCAGATGGTAACCGGACAGCCACACAGTAATTAGGGGCTAGTTCCCATATAGCGGTATTTAATTAATTAGTCAGGGAAAACATATCAAAAGTACAAAATATATAAGTAGACCCAGCACATTATGCTATTGTGTAGAACGCTGGTTGTAAGTGAACATAAATATGCAGCCTGTCTAAAGCACATATAGTGTCTGAATGGAGTGTTGGCTGCTAATGGAACAGATATGCAGTCTATCTGTATCCACCCCTCGCTTCTGTATGTAACTATGTTTAACTGCTATAAGGTGGAATATATGTAGTTCATATGTAAAATATTTGACTGTTGAAAAAGGAAAGTATGCTGTCTATCTGAATCCACATCTAACCTCCATGTGGAGCTTAGGTTGTTTAATACCAATCAACATACAACCTGGCTGTATCCACAGTAAGCGTTCTCTACTATGTGTCTTGGGTACGTGTCCGGAAACAAGATCTATCTGCCTCGTGCACGTTACTGTCAACGTAATGACGTCACCGAAACCCCGACGTATGTTTCACGTGTTAACGCGCACATTCTCAAGGGGGAGGAGTGGATACAGCAAGGTTGAATGTTTATTGGTATTAAACAACCTAAGTTCCACATGGAGGTTAGATGTGGATTCAGATAGACAGCATACTTTCCTTTTTCAACAGTCAGCAGTAAAATATTTTACATATGAACTACATATGTTCCACATGTGCCTATGTTATCTTCACTTCAATATGAAGATTTAAATGTCCTGTCCCCTTGATTATTTAGATGACCAAAATATTGTAATATAGACACTGATATTCAGGCATCTACAGTACATCATCAAGGGGCAGGACAGACCGGACTGATATAAAAAAAATACAGTACAATATTACAATAAATTACTTACCCCCCTTCATTACCTTAGTGGCTAACCACTAAGGTAATGACAAGGTTAATCCTTCCCATCACCCATCCCAGGAGGCTTAACCACCCACTCCAGGGCAAATCCCATGTTCATCCACCCTCTACCACCAACAGGAGTATACCCTCCACCCCACAGTAATGGTCAATAGCTCTATTAGCCACTAAGGTAATGAAACTGGGGTAAGTAATGTATTTTAATATTGTATCAGTACTCTTATTTGTATTAGCCCAGTCTGTCCCTTGATGATGTAGATGCCCAAATATCAATATCTATTTCATGAGGGGGAAAACTATTGGACCATAGTTGGTCATTTACATCAATGGGGGTGGAGAGGACATTTAAAAGATTTAAATGTTCTGTCCAATCTCATTGATGTAGATGACCTATTATGATCCTATGTTATCCCCCCTCATGACATAGATACCGATATATGGGTATCTGCGTTATCAAGGGCCTGGGAAAACTGTACTGACTGCTTTTCACCATCAGAGCTACTTTGGGGAGACACAGAGAGAGACTATTTATGTTCCTCTGCACAGCTCTTCCAGACTGGTGGCTTGCTTGGATTAACGCTGTGGGGGTCCCATTCAGAATCATGAACCCCCGCAGATTTAATCCTCCCTGGCTCCTTATGGTTTCTAGGGCCATGATCATGCATGGCAGCAGTCCGGTCCGGCCACATCTGTAGTGTAGGGCTGCTTTACAGTGATTTGTAGACATTTAGAGCCTGATGAAGTATGGTTACCCATATGAAATGTGTTGGATTATCAGCTATTGCAAATAGATGTTTTAGCTGTTTTGTGCTTGTTTTTGAACTTTCCATTGGACACTTTGTATGCTTATTTAACCCTAAGAGGTGTAGATGCTGTAAGCCCTCCTCGTGTGCTTCCCATAGGCACTACTGCTGTGTTGTACTCTGCCGCACGCTGTGCTTCCTGAAACCGACCGCACTAACAACTAAGGTGTGACTTGTGAGTATCCCGTTTACAACGGAGCTTGTCAGCTGAGAGGGATCCCCCCTCTCCTCTCTCCCCTCTAAGCAGACAGCCGTCTTGTACAGCATTTGGGAGAAGGAGGAGAAAAGACACTAGCGGTAACAGAGCTTGTCAACTGAAAGGGATTCTCCTCTCCCTCCCTCCTGAGCAGGTATCTGTCTTGCATGGTGTAACAGGAACTTATCACTGTTGAGAAAAATTGTCTCTAAATCCAGCAGTGTGCTGGTTAATTGCACAGGCAATCAACCAGACTCCAAAAAAACAGAATATAGGTGCGCTACTACAATTTAACACTCTTACACACCACCCCAGTGAAAGTAATGTGATCTTTAACACTCTTACACACAACCCCAGTGAAAGTGATGTGAACAGTACAGCCCAGATCTATCGCAGTGGAACAAACTTTGTGCTACTATCCTCCGTTATGAAGGACTAAGAGGGTTATTGCCTACTTGGGACTTACCCACTATTTACCCTTACGGCGCCACTGGTGACTGAGCCACAGATCGATCGGGCTGGAACATCCTGTGGCAGATGTGGAACCCCCTTATGTGGAGACCCCATGATATATCAGATGACATCTGAGTAGAGACGAGTCGGCTGGTTGGTGCTTGGGTAATTTGTCCCTTGAAATGCTTCATTAATTCATCCTTGATGTATGCAGTTTACTTACCGTTTATTGTGCCTCACATTATATATTTTTAATACACTATGAGCGTTGTGCGCTGTTCTTTTGTGTTTAATCAACCAGACTCCACCTGACTGATTAGGACAGTTAGAAAAAGCCTGATATAAGAAACAGGAAGGAGATTTTCTTAGCCCACAACTTGGCTGACCAGAGGAAAAGATGTCTTGATGCACACAGAAGGACTGTATGCTGACAGCAAGACAACGGGACAAGACCTCTATACCTGGACACAGACATTTCCATAGCACACAAGGTTTCTGACACAGGAGAGCAGAGAACAGCTACAAGAACAGATAGGATACTTTCTTGTTGGACTGTTGTATATATGTGTATGGGTGTGTGTGTGTGTGTGTGTGTGGTGGTAATTAGCTTAGCTACCCACCCAGTTAGAGAGGGCTGGAGTAAAGGTATAGATATTCTCCAAAGCACAGTAGGCCCTTATTTTGTTTAGTTTTAATGTTTTGCCGTGTTAAAGGAACAGGCGCAATAAAGCCTTATTTCAGTTTCACCTTAAAACGGTCTCCATTGCATACCTCTGCACACATCTCCTACACATGGTGTTTAGGAGAAGGAGGAAAGACACTAGCGGCACTGAGGGAGTTACAGCAAGTGCTTTTGCGACAGAAGAACCAGCTGTGTTTTTCCTGGCATTACTTGGAGACAGAAGCATAGAGGATTCGATCTATACCAGCCTTGTGCAGTTGCCATTTGTCCTGTGGTCGCTGCCAGACATAGACATTATATTTATACACTTACCAGTGAGCCTACCAAAAGCTGGAAGCTGGACGGGGCATACTTATTTACCATCCCTACCGGACTCAGTGATTGAAGATAACCCTTTCCTGCGAGGGTTCCTGCCCGACTGCGGTATTATGCTGGTTAATGAATGACATGTCCTATATTACTTTTGATCTTGTACGTGCATTACTCACACTCACCATTTGATTGATATATTTATTTTGCTTACTACACTATGAGTTGTGCGCTTTTCTTTTGTGTTTTTTTTTTTTACTGTTCTAGCGTTACATGGTGGTGCCATCTTTTTGATTAGCAGCCGATTCCTTTATCCTGTATTCAGGTCGTGTATTTATTATATTATATTTTGCACACTCCTTACACTTTTGTATTTAATTCTTGCCTTTGGTGCGCAATTTTTTCTTTTCCTGTAGACAAGGTTCATGTCAGATGAGACCTGGCACTTCTAGCTTATCACCTACTTCTGTGTGAACAAAGAACAGAGCAAAAAGAAAAACATATCCATAGCTTTGATAAAGATTGTAAAATCTCTCTAGAGCATTTGTTTACTATTGAAATGTTCAAAGGTTAAAAAATATTGTAAAGTAGTAATACTTATCTAGGGGGGGGGGTTTAGTGTCATTCAGCTCCACTGTCCTTAAATAACTTTACTCATAAAAGGGAGTGCCTCTTAACCTCTTGAGGGATCAAGGCACCAGAGTGCCACAACCCTTCCGGCACTGGCCATCACTCCATCACTGACGATGGGGTGGAAGGGAAAGAGTCATCCCCCTTCCATTCCTCTTCATTATAGATCGCGTCCTGTGCTCCATTGGAGCGAAGGACGTGATCTCCCTACAAAAACAAGCACAAACTTTACGTGTCCGACCCCATAGTAGTTACATCTCAGAGCACCCAAAGGGTTAAAAGAAATCCATAGAAATCTGCACTCACCTCTTTCATCTCTTCAAACGTAATAATCAAGACATTCTCCTCATCAATGTGTTTGTTCCAGGCAAGAGCATGATCAAAATAGGATCCCCAGAGTACTAAAACATAGAGAGGTAATTTGTAAACTACTAAGAAGTAAACAGAAACATAGAATTTTAACTGCAGAAAATAATCACTCTTTCTTATGCCACTCTTTCTATTAAATGCATGCATTTTTACATGATAATTCAAAATGTTTGTGACGGTCATAATATGTGAAAACCCTACCTTTTCCATTCATGTAATCCTCGAAAAACAAATCCCAAGAACTGTAGGTAGGAAGCACCGGATTATTATTATAGAAATGAAAATATGAGACAGCCGTGTCTTTCGGATTCCGAAAAATTACTAAGGTCTGTTAAAAAAAAAGCACAAAAAAATATATGAACATATTGTCTATAATCTGTGTTATTTTATAATATGCAAGTTAGGTATGTGAAATACTGTATTGTCTACTGTAGTTAGGAGTTTCTGCACTAAAGTGAGGTTTTGTAAGTAAAGAGTGTTAGCCAATGTTTCAATACATCTTGTGTATCTGTGTATCTTCTAGGAAATAATAAAAAAAATAGTGGGAATATTGTTTTGCCTGTTAACACCATTCTCTACTTTACATATACAGTATTATATAAAAAATACAACATATCTGAGCAACTTGTCAAAATTGGGCAAGGAGAGCAACTACTGTAGCATGCACCACACCTATTTAGATGACCAGATCTTAGTTCAGTGTAGTGGAGATTATCAAGGATTTTGAACATAAGTATGTAGCAGGGCACTTTCCTTACCTCCGTAGGGAGCCAATTCCGTGGCTCAGGAGGATCGGGGGAAGTTGTGGCAGCCATCTTGCGGTTGGCGCCGCATGTGTAGTATGGACTGTATGTAGCGTGCGGCCATGTTGTGGTTGGCGCCGCTGGAAGGGGAGGGCCTGGAGACTAGTAAATCCTCTGCGGGACTGGAGGCCACGAGGTCAGTCCTGAGAGAGCCGTGGAAGGAGGAGGTAGTGTCCAGGGAGTTGGGAGCTTCCTGGACTAGGCCACTCTTTACCCCTAGGCCCTAGGTAGCCCCCTCATGGTAGCTAAGTGTGTGAGGGGTTCGCCCACAGAATAGGGATTACCCAATAGTAAGTTCTCCGCAGCGGAGAAGGACACCAGACTGTGCCACGAATTACTCCGGCTGGAGACAGTACCGCGTGCGCGGCCTGGACATGAGGCGAGAGGGGATTGGTGTCGGAGACCCCGCGGCATGGGACCTGATCACCCCCATCTAGGACGCATCTAATGGTTAGGCCTGAACAAGGAAGGTAGAGTACACCAAATATACACAAGGGTAGCGCTGCCCTCACATATACACTTGGGACAAGGGAAGGCTCTGATGGACACAGGGTTACCGGTGCCCAGGGTATCTTAAGTATTGTGGGGGAGAGAAGCACCCTTATTATTGTTATTGTATTGCTATACTGTGGGATCACAGTAAAGACATATTGCATTACCTGTGTGAGTGTGATTTCTGGGGTATACAGTATAGGTATACCGGTTCCCATGAGGAGCTATCCCGCCAATGCTGGGATCCTCACGGGTCGAGGCGCTGCACCCATTCACATCAGGCTCCCCACTAGCGGAGGCTTGGTTTCCTGTAAGCCAACAGATAGCACCTAAGCGCATAACACCTGCGGTTTCCCTTAGGGGTAGGGAAAGGATGTTACAAGTATATTTAACTATCAATGCAGGCCTGTTATACCGATTACTCCTCCAGCTCTGGTGATATGAGGGGGGAGGGGCAGTGGAGTGTGCTGGTATAACAACCAGATGAAACATGTATTTTAAAGTCTGGAAGCCAAAATTTACAGTAACGCACTAGACCCTCCCATTGTACAATAGCAAAAATGTATTTACTAATAAAATGTAACACATTTTTACTGACATTTTCCACCACATTATGAAAGCAGAGCTTTCTGTCAAATTTAAATTACCTACAAAATTCCCCTTCTCTCCTACAGGACTTCAGAATCCTCAGCTCCTCCTTCTAGCACATTCAAGCTATGCCCACTATGATGGTAGGGGCAGTCTGGAATGCATATTGAAGGTTAATGGAGAATGGATCATCAGGAAGCGCATACCATGTGGGAACATAAGAAAGAAAAGTGCTTTTTGTGCAATATTGTGCAAACAGTGTTGTGGAAAGTTGCTAGCACAGAATGTATACACCGGATACTCACAAACGTGAGGTGGAGTATAGGCACATAAAGGTATCTTTATGGACTGACTTCAGTCTCTGGTGCAAGGTGATGCCACAGCAAACAGATTCCCAGATAACCTTAGGGTAGGAAGACACTGGACATAGCGTAGACTGTAGGGCATTTAATAAAAAAGGTAGACCAAATCCAATCTACTCACATATTGGTAGGTTAAAAACAGCATTTAGATCGCAATGATCTCAGCAGTTCGCGCTCTTTTGCTTCCACCGGATGGGGCCTCACTCTCAGGTCTCCCTCCTTCCTTTCTGTGCGGGTCACGGATGCGTTCCGGCAACCGGAAGTGACGTCATCCGTATCCATCCGTACCCACCGGAACCTTCGGATACGGATGACGTCACTTCCGGTTGCCGGAACGCATCCGTGACCCGCACAGAAAGGAAGGAGGGAGACCTGAGAGTGAGGCCCCATCCGGTGGAAGCAAAAGAGCGCGAACTGCTGAGATCATTGCGATCTAAATGCTGTTTTTAACCTACCAATATGTGAGTAGATTGGATTTGGTCTACCTTTTTTATTAAATGCCCTACAGTCTACGCTATGTCCAGTGTCTTCCTACCCTAAGGTTATCTGGGAATCTGTTTGCTGTGGCATCACCTTGCACCAGAGACTGAAGTCAGTCCATAAAGATACCTTTATGTGCCTATACTCCACCTCACGTTTGTGAGTATCCTGTGTATACATTCTGTGCTAGCAACTTTCCACAACACTGTTTGCACAATATTGCACAAAAAGCACTTTTCTTTCTTATGTTCCCACATGGTATGCGCTTCCTGATGATCCATTCTCCAGTTTCCATGAGGATTGAGAAAGCAATCCTACACCAGGTTACAGCTGCAATCGACCATTGTGTTTGTATAAGTATCATTTTTATCACTATTGTATTGATTATAACACTGTTAATATAAATGTATATGAGCGCCACTTTTGGTTAATCACTTCACATATATTGAAGGTTAAGCCTGCTGGTTGTCCCTACCCATCAAGATGGTAGCCTAGGTTATAGGCATATATGGCCATTTTATGTAGCCGAATGTATACTGTGTTTCCTCCATGTAGATAATTTATTCCCTGTGTTGATTCGGTTGATTTTGTAAAGCTCCATTGTGTGGTGGGTGAATAATTCACTCAGCCCAGCCAGCACACAATAATGTCTTGGACTGTAATCTAATCTGGGCTAGGTGAAGTGCTTGGGAACACCAGGGAAGTAGGAAAGGGCGTGGACTCAGGTTGGGGGACATGTATTTAAAAACCAGAGCTTTTATTCATCCCTAACTCTGAGGTGCCTATCTCGGTGGCAGATATGATTTGGAAACGGGGAACCAAGGCCTAGATTATAGCCCTGATCTCCATTGGTCAGTGTGAACTCTCCTTAAGCCTGCATTTGTGGGCTGTCCTAAAGCACTATAACTCCCCACAGCCCTGATTGCTCCATCTCAGGCGAGCCCTTGCCCTCTTATTGTCCAGCAAAGACAATTTCTTTACTGATTTGTCGACACCTGGTCTTTCATGGTTTCAGATGAGGTTGGGAAAGTATGTAAACAGATGCTGATCAGGGCTCCACAGTTATTCAGAGTTTTTCCTTCGTTCATAGCTAGTCTTGGTGTCAGAGACTAGTTGAAGATTTGAACCTGCAAGCGGGTGGCTATCATCCCAAGGTACTGGTATACTGTGATACGGACAGATCGTGGAAGAAATCCTGGGTAAGCTAGCTATGTCAGAGCCTAGTACCTAGTGAGCTAGTATTCCCCTGTAACGGTTTTTCTGGACCCTCCTGACCCACCCAATCTCAGATTGGCCCCTGTGGTCTAACCGGTCCCCATTACATGGTCGTGTCTGGTGGTGCACCTGTTGGCAACAGGACTCCTGAGTCACCCGCATGATGGTGTTTGGTGGATGTCAACCCAGACAGGCAGCTGAGGTAGTGTGCATGAGTCCTACCTACATACAGTGCAGCGCCTCCACCTCATCAGGATCTCTGCGTCCGCAAGGAGATGGTTCTGATGAGGAACTCCTCTGTAGTGCCTTCCTCTGTGGAGTAACTTCACACTCACACATGGGGGTTCTTGTGAACAAGGGCATCTTTATTGATGGTATAGGCAGACTGCCCCTCGCAGCAAACAGCTTAGCCGCTCATCTTCTTCAGTGCTCTCCTTTCAGAAGATCTGCCCTCCCAATGGAGTTGGATCACCTCTCCCCTCAGGGAGATCACCACCTGTGCCAGGTCCCTGGACACAGGGTAGGCCCTGCCAGCCTTACTGCTGCAGGTCAGAATACTTGCTGTAGAATCCTTTTCTGGAACTCTTAATTAACACACTTGACCTCTTTCTTGACACACTAACTTTGGGCAGTGCTGTGTCTTATATACCTTAGGAAACAGCCACATCTCTGATGTCACTAACAGTGGACTCAGAGCCTGTTGCCACTCCCCTTGACTACATATGACACCTCACCAGGGTGTGAGGGCAAACCTCCATGATTGATGCTGGCATTCCTGTATACTTACCAGGCTTACTGCTAGAATGAGAGAGAACTGTATACCATTTTTACACGTGGCTACACCCCCATAATTTAACTTGTGGTTGTCCGCTCACCAATTTAAGTAATATATTGAATCATAAGTCAAGACACAGCCAGTGCATAGGAATGGTGTTACACAGAAACACAAAACCAGGAGACCACAGAATCTCCCAAAAGATCTCTAGTAGTTGCACTCCATGGCTGCTGAGATAAAGGGGGTTAAATACTCCCCGACACAATGTCTAATTGGCTTATAGAGATACACAAAGTAACCCGGTAACCGTCCTCCCACAGTGCTGGGAGCAGTTACTTTGTGTACCTCTATAAGCCAATTAGACATTGTGTCGGGAGTATTTAACCCCCTTTATCTTAGCAGCCATGGAGTGCAACTACTAGGGATCTTTTGGGAGATTCTGTGGTCTCCTGGTTTTGTGATTCCCCCATAACTCTCTGTTTTGGTAAGTTAAAGCTGCAGTTCAGTTTTTTTTTAAATTTTTTAAAATTTATTTTTTTAATTCAATAGTTTCATGTGGGCAATCTCTAATTAGCTAAAGAACTGTATAGCTGCCAGTCAATTCGTTTTCCATGTATTGATTGGCGAAATCTTTAGATATGGGATATGTTTTTCCTCTGCTTCTGTCACTCAATGGAAGCTCATGAATATTCATGAGCACTCCCGCACTGACATGTGCAAGAGGGTGGGCAGGGCTCACAAAGGGGTGTGCCAGGGCTTGTGACAGGACATGAAGGGGCTGTGCCTTAGCAAATGGTTGTTAAAATAGAATACAAGAAAATTGGTCTTTCAAAGTTGTTTTTTTAAAAACAGAAAATGCTAAAAGTATTTTTTCTTACTACAGAACTGATTTATTAAAAAAAACACACATGCAGGATATTGACTGAACTGCAGCTTTAAGCGTTCTATTGTGCACTGTGTTGCTCGTGTTTGCTCTGGGCATAATAAACTCCATTTATTTAACTCCTGTCTGTGCTCCCATTACACCCATGTTAAAATCTGCTCTAGACTGGCTCTTCTTTTCGCCATTCTCCTATACTGCTTCTCTATGCATAGAGCTTTCACTTGTCACTCCCTATCTAAGGAACGCCTATCCCTTCCCTATCTGCCAAGCTTTTTTTCTCCCCATCTGGAAGACAAACAGTACATAAAAAGTATTTTTGAATAAATGCTTTAAAATTACTTAACTAACCAGTACATAGGCACGTACAGTACAATACCTATTAGCAATGCTCTGTAAACATCACCAGCATACTCCACCTCGTTCTGCCTCAAAACATACCACTTAGCCAACATCAATAATGGAGTGTTGAGCTTTAGCCTCAGTCGTATGAATGCTAGCAAAAGTTTGCTAAACCTTGGTTGATCTAGGCCTTAGATTGTAAACTCCTTTGGGGTAAGGAATGCATTTTACCTTATTTTTTATTGTCTTGTGTATTTTGTATTTTTCTCTTTGCACACTGATGTCTTTGTATCAAAGCTGTTGGCGCTATGTAAATATGGAACACATAATATGTATTGTTTGCATCCTAATTTGGAGAGATAAAAAGCCCTCAATATGAACACCATTGAAGAAAGAAAAGGGTGGGTGGATATGATAGAAATGTTAAAAAGCTGTGTGTGCTGTGCACGCGCATAGTAAGTGAAACTTCTTTGTGTGTTGTCAGCAACATATAAAGTAACAATAATATTATTACTGCTTAGAGCATGAGTAAATTTGATTGGCGGGGTAATGTTTATTGGGCGGTGTTCGGCGCATCACTGGGGTGTGTGTCAGTCAGTGTGTGTGTGTGTGTGTGTCAGAGTGTGCGTGCGTGTGTATGTGTGCGTGCGTGTGTATGTGTGCCAGTGTGCGTGTATGTGTGTCAGTGTGTGTGTGTGTCAGTCACTGTGTGTGTATGTGTGTCAGTCAGTGTGTGTATGTGTGTCAGTCACTGTGTGTGTATGTGTGTCAGTCAGTGTGTGTATGTGTGTCAGTCAGTGTGTCTGTGTGTCAGTCAGTGTGTGTATGTGTGTCAGTCAGTGTGTGTATGTGTGTCAGTCAGTGTGTGTATGTGTGTCAGTCAGTGTGTGTGTGTCAGTCAGTGTGTGTGCGTGTGTGTGTCAGTCAGTGTGTGTGTCAGTCAGTGTGCGAGCGTATGTGTGTCAGTGTGCGTGCGTGTGCGTGTCAGTGTGTGTGTGTGTGTGTGTGTGTCAGTCAATGTGTGTATGTGTATGTGTCAGTCAATGTGTGTATGTGTATGTCTGTCAGTATATGTGTGTCTCTCTTTCTGTGTCCTGCCCCCTCTCTCCTGACTCCCCCCACCCCAGGTGGAGGTGCGGACCCGCAGCGGCTGTCTGAGTCTCCTGACTCTCTCTTCTCCCCCCCCCCCGCCCCCCGGGAGACGCGGCCACACCGGCCCCAGAGACACACACATTCATACGTTACACACATACACACAGCCAGGGAGACAAACGCTGGGGTTGCGTGCACGCAGGACCCCGGACTCGGCGGCTGCTGCTGGGCTATAAGGTTGTCCTCGGGTGTGAGGAAGGTGCCGGCCGTGTCCAATGGGGACGGGATGCGGGTCCTGGCCGTGTTCATATCGGATATCAGGAACTGTGAGTACCCGGGCAATTAATGCGTGCCAGGGGGTAATTAATGCGTGCCAGGGGTTAATTGTGTAAAGGAAACCTGATATCAATGGCATAGGGCAATAGATTATTTATTTATTTATAAAATATTTTACCAGGAAGTAATACATTGAGAGTTACCTCTCGTTTTCAAGTCTGTCCTTGGCACAGAGTAAGACAAATAATACAGTACATGCTTACAAATACAGTTACATAAATGAACAAGGTATACATTATATACAAGACATTGCATGCACAGTTAAAGATAATTTATATTATGGGCGTATGAAACAGTTACAGACCTGATTAAAGTGTGAGACAGCCTTAGATTTGAAAGAACTTAAGCTGGTGGTGGATATGAGAGTCTCTGGAAGGTTGTTCCAGTTTTGGGGTGCACGGTAAGAGAAGGAGGAACGTCCGGATACTTTGTTGAGCCTTGGGACCATGAACAGTCATTTGGAGTCTGATCTCAGGTGATAAGTGCTGCAAGTGGTAGGGGCGAGGAGCATGTTCAGATAGCTGGGTAGCTTGCCCATAAAGAATTTAAAGGCAAGACAGGAAAGGGGAACTTTGCGCCTAGACTCTAGTGATGACCAATCTAGTTCTTTGAGCATTTCGCAGTGATGTGTGTTGTAGTTGCATTGGAGAACAAAACGACAAATTGAATTGTAGAGGGTGTCAAGTTTGCTAAGGTGGGTTTGAGGTGCCGAGCCATATACTATGTCTCCATAGTCAATAATTGGCATTAGCATCTGCTGTGCGATACGCTTTCTGACCAGGAGACTTAGAGAGGATTTGTTCCTGTAAAGTACCCCTAGTTTGGCATAGGTCTTGGTTGTCAGGGTATCAATGTGCATTCCGAATGTTAAGTGGGAGTCAAACCATAAGCCCAGGTATTTAAAACTAGTGACAGGGGTTAGGGTGGTGTTAGCGTTGGTTCTAATCAGGAGCTCAGTCAGTGGAAGCTTTACAAATTTAGTCTTGGTCCCAAATACCATTGTTACAGTCTTGTCAGTGTTTAAAAACAGTTTGTTTTGGGAAATCCAGTTTTCGAGTCTCAAAAAGTCAGACTGAAGTATGTATTGAAGGTCAGAGAGGCTATGGCTGTGTGCATATAGGATTGTGTCGTCTGCATACATGTGTATTGAGGCTTCCTTACAAGCTGTGGGAAGATCATTAATGAACACTGAGAAGAGTAAGGGCCCCAGAACAGAGCCTTGCGGGACACCACAGGTGATATCCAGGGGGTTGGAGATAGAGCCTGAGATGGACACATGTTGGGATCTTCCTGATAGGTAGGACTGAAACCAGTTTAAAGCATGCTTCCCTATTCCAGACCTCTGGAGTTTGTTAAGCAGGATAGCATGATCAACTGTGTCAAAAGCCTTTGCAAAATCTAGGAATACTGCACCACACTGGATTTCATTGCAAACTTTTAGCAGGGTAGTTACCGTGGAGTGTTTGGGACGAAACCCAGATTGGAATTGGCTAGGGAAATTTGTCTTGGTATAGAAATCGCTTAATTGGGAGTGGACACATTTTCCCATGACTTTGGATAGAATTGGGAGAAGTGAGATTGGCCTGTAGTTTGAGACAGTGTTTGAGACAGTGTTTTTGTCCCCACTTTTGAAGATTCGGACAACTCTGGCAGTTTTCCAGATCTTAGGGATATGGCCTGTAGACAGGATAGAGTTGACTATGGACGCAATTGGTTTGGCAAAGGCTGGGGCACCAAGTCGTAGGAACCTAGATTGTAGTAAGTCAGGTCCACATTGGCTGCTTAGTTTTAGTTTGAGGAGTGCTTGTATAATCTCCTCTTCAGATACTGGGCCAAATTGAAAATTGTGGGCAATGTTGGGAGGGGGTGGGGCTATGTGTGTACTCCCAGGATGAGATTCAGATTTGTGGTTTGGGCTGCGTTTCGCTAATAAGTTAGTGGCACACCCCACAAAGTAATCATTGAATGCATTTGCAATGTCAGTGGGATTTGTCAGAGTAATATCCCCCTTAGTGATATTACTTGGTTGTTGATGGTTAGGAGGCTGGAATATATTGTTGATAACCTGCCAGAAGTTAGCTGGGTTTGATGTATTTTGGTGGAGATTGTCAGAGTAATATTGTGCTTTTGCATGCCTTGTTTGCCTTGTGCACATATTCCGCATGCATCTGTAGTGATTGAGATCCTTGGTAGTGCCAGTTACTTTGTAGCTTTTCCACAAGGTATCCCTGAGCTGGTAGAGTGCAATAAGGTCAGTTGTAACCCATGGAAGGTGGGCCCCCCGTACCCTTATTTTGCGTAGTGGAGCATGGGTATCGCAGAGTTTTAAGAACTCGGATTGGAAATAGTCGAGCGCAGAATCAGGGTCGGGAATTAAATCGATTCTGTGCCATGGGCAGTTGTAAGGTCATCCCTAAACTGTTGTGGGTTAAAGTTTTTAAATGTTTTAGTGAGGAGAACTTTAGGGCTTGGATGGGGCGGTTTAATTTTCCTTACACAGTACACTATTGCATGGTCACTGAAAATGTCAGGAAGAATGCCAGAGGATTGGATTCTGCTGGGGTTTGAGGCGAGAATCCAGTCTAGCAAGGAATGGTTATGCGATTTCAGGTTTATCCGTGTGGGTTGGGAAATGAGTTGTGATAGGTTAAGTGACTTGAGTTGTATCTGGATTTTGTGGTTTTAGGGTCAAGCCAATTGAAGTTGAAATCCCCAAGAACTAGCAGCTCACTCTTCTCATTCAGAGAGGAAATGGAGCCAAGAGATTGTGTGATATCAGTCAGGGATTGTAGAGGGGCTTTAGGGGGGCGGTAGATGCCAGCAACCAAGATGGGCTTAGAAAAGGGGAGGCAGATTTTGCCAACTAGAATTTCAAAAGAGGGTGGGCTTGGTGGGCAATTTAACAGTGTAAATTGTAAGGTGTCTGCAATATAAAATAACACCCCTCCTCCTCTCTTTGACCTATGTCTCCTAAAAATGGAGTATCCCTGAATGGCGATATTTGCATCAGGGGTTTTAGGGGTTAGCCATGTTTCTGTAAGAACGATGGTTTTGGGTTTATGCATAAGGCACCAAGCACTTAGTTCGTCCAGTTTGGGCAGCAGGCTCCGGATGTTTATATGGGCGACAGATAGTCCTTTTTGAAATTTAAAGGTGGAATTCACAGGGGCATGGAACAGAGCTGAAATGGGAGGACCTGGGTTAGGTTCAATATCACCTGCTAAAGAGAGTAACAGTACGAGTAGGAATTTGGGTAGTTGTTTGGAAGTTGTAAATTTGTGGTGTTTGCCATTAGAGTGAGCAGTGGTTGGTGCATGGGTGCATACAAGGCAGTGTAATGGGCAGGGGGCAATTGCTGTTTGTGAAGGGCAGATACAGAATACGAGGGGGGGAGAGAAGGCAAATGCGGCATATTACTGAGAATCATTAATCAGGGGGGCAATTATTGTGTGTGAGGTGCATGTTGAAGTGTCAGAAACTATAAAGGGGCAAATTGAGGATGCTGGTAGGGAAGTAATGCGGGCGAAGGGGCAATTTGTGTGACGGGGGCAATGGTTGTAATTAGCTGACACGTGTATAGTGGTTACTAATGTATAAGGGGCATTTATTTTGTAAAGGCCGGGCGTATGTGAGGGGCAGATACTGTGCTTAAGTGGGCCCCCCCTCCGGCAGTGCTGCGTGGGAAGCGGCGCGCTCAAACCCCCCGCTTCCCGTGTTACCGGAGCAGGAGCCAACGTGTCTGTGCGCACATGCGCGGCATATGCTGACAGCGCAGCGGCCATTAGGAGCGGCGCCGGCGGCGATATCTGTTCGGTTACCCTCCATGATCCAGGGGCTCCTCTCCTCCGGCCCCGGCGGCGCTCAGTCAGCGGGACACAGGGAAGGGGAAGCGGAGGTAGAGAAGAGGGAGGAGAGAGGCTGAGCAGCGGCTCCTCCTCTCAAAGCCGGAGGACTTGCGGGGCTTCTGCCATCTTACTACACCTGCAGCACTGGAAGCTCTATGCCAGCCATCTTGGTATACCCATGGCAGCGGACGTGTGGGGGTAACGGCGGCCGTTAGGAGCGTGTCACAGCGGGTGTGTGGGGGGAGCAGCGGCCATTAGAAGTGGCACCGGCGGCTATCGCCGCCGCCGCCGCATGTCACAGCACGCGTGTGGGGGGGAGGGGGAGCCATGACGTCACGTCACTACCGTTTCATTTTTCGTCTCCATCTCTCCAGTTTTGCCCCATCAGAATAGGTGCCACTAAAGAAGTTTCACTTCAAAAATTCAAAGCTATCAATAAAGTATCAAGGGGAATCTGATACATTTATTCAGAGAAAACAGAATGCTAGAAGAGTAGGTCATGCACTGAAACTGGAAGAAAAATCTGAAGAACTAGAGGTTGACTCAACAAGGTAGTGGATCCGTGGAAAAGTTTCACAGGAGAGACGGTGAAGACAACAACAGTAAAGGAAATAAACGCGCTTGGGAAATAGACAAAATAATAATAAATATTCAGAAGAGCTAGTGATGAAGTAATGTCATTATAGCTGCACTTACCTTAACTTTCTTCTCAAACAGGGATTTCGGGATGTCATCATAATATAGATGTGATGCAAAAACTCTTGGTGAAGGTCGGTCTTTCATTTTCTAAGAGGAAGAAAAAATCATATAAAATGAAACGTACGGTTCTATATTTGTAAGCCAGTCATCACACGGACATATGAAAATGTGTAAGCACAAACATTAATTCATTTTCTGATAGTAGCAGCAATATATTACCCTCTGACATTTCTGGCTGCTGATCCCTAACGTAAGTACTTATTGCTCTTTAACCCTACTGAACAAATTTATTAACACACTGATGCACACAAAGTAATTCACTGACATTTGCTAAATGCACACACAAGGCACTGCTACTTTTGCATTCTCACACAATTATATAAATACATGCCGACCTATACATGCTCATATACTGCTGAAATTTACCTGTGTTTCTTCGCTTACAAGGATGCTTACGTACAGTAGGTGCACGCACAACAACATCCATACAAATGAGTGGCATGTTGCATATGAATGCCACATATTGCACGATCACTTAATATATACCCCTATGACTTTTAAAAATGAGTATCTTTTGCTAACTGAATTTTTATTGTTTTTCTCTCCCTCATATGGAGAAAAACTATGACAGATTATAACACAAGTGTACTGTATTATCCATCTAATATCAAATATCGTCCCCAAATCACCTTAGTAACAGCAGTAACATAGTTGTGGTTTTCTGAGAAGATTGTCAAGTAATAGAGAAGAAACAGGACTTTAAAAAAAGAGTCCCACTTAGATTTCCAAAAAATACTTTGCAAACAAATTACCAATAAAATTAGCTCCTTAAAGCAATCATCTATGCTGCTCATTTTTTTTACACACATGTACTGTATAATTACCTTATTTTAGACAAGGAATCCCCGTAGCTAAACCGCAGACCTCTAGTATTAACTGTATGTTGACTGCTGTTGTTGTGATTCGAGAAGGATTTAGTGGAGATGACATTGTCACAGGCCTTGCAACTATGGCATTTGTACATGCCTAGAGCCGAAGAGGTAAGACAGTTAGATTGTTTAGTCCGCTTGTAGTGGCTATGTACCAGATGATCTCTTAGGTTCTTGGAACGCCTGCGTTTGATTGTTGGAACAGGCCTGGTACATCCTTGAAGTCATCATCTGAAAGAATAAAATGCCAGTGTTTAGTGGATAAATGCGCACAAGGGATAGAATTAGTATTATTTTAATTAAAACAAAGACATAGACAGCTGAGAGGATCCAACCCCTCCTCAGCTCAATGGGTTAACTGCCCAGATATATAAACCATACATATGGTCTCTAAACATAGAATACCCTAAAACAGTGAAACACACACAACAAAAGAAAAACACAATCAATGTTAAAAATAAACAAAGAGAGTATTAACAGCCCAAGGGAATTTAAATAAAAACCGCCATAGAGAGCTATAATACCGCTGACAGGGGGAAACGAACACTCACACTAAGGCAAAGGTGGGGGTCCACTGATGACCGTACAGGATCCGGATCACGGCACCAGGGAAGATGAAAACAGACACCACTAGAGCCTCAGGCAGGCTCCGTCTCAGCCTCTCAGCAAACACGCGCAGGATGACCTGTCGTGACCTCTACGCGTTTCGCACCACGTGCTTCGTCAGGAGAACGTGGTGCGAAACGCGTAGAGGTCACGACGGGTCATCCTGCGCGTGTTTGCTGAGAGGCTGAGACGGAGCCTGCCTGAGGCTCTAGTGGTGGCTGTTTTCATCTTCCCTGGTGCCGTGATCCGGATCCCGTACGGTCATCAGTGGACCCCCACCTTTGCCTTAGTGTGAGTGTTCGTTTCCCCCTGTCAGCGGTATTATAGCTCTCTATGGCGGTTTTTATTTAAATTCCCTTGGGCTGTTAATACTCTCTTTGTTTATTTTTAACATTGATTGTGTTTTTCTTTTGTTGTGTGTGTTTCACTGTTTTAGGGTATTCTATGTTTAGAGACCATATGTATGGTTTATATATCTGGGCAGTTAACCCATTGAGCTGAGGAGGGGTTGGATCCTCTCAGCTGTCTATGTGTTTGTTTTAATTAAAATAATACTAATTCTATCCCTTGTGCGCATTTGTGCATTTTTTCTTCTCTGTTTCTCAGGGTGTCCTCCCCCCTTTTAGGGGGGATCACCTCTGAAGTGGGAGCTTCTGGGGAGACGCTCCATGCACGTGCAGCACAGGGATCTTTCCAACCAATACATCTGCAGCACGAGCGCTGAATATCCTTCTCTCTGCTTTCCAGTGTTTAGTGGATATACGCTTGATCTGCCACTATCTCTTGTTGTATGTGCGCAGACACCTTATTTGCTTTTTGGTTGTTGTTGTTGTGGCATTCTTGGCTTGTAAAAGTGTGTACATGTGACAGGATGGCCTCACGGTAGGGTCAGTAAGAGTCTAAACAAGGTGTTAGGCTTAACCTTCAGTGGTTTATTTTCCATTTTTTATAAGATGCATCCGTCCCTTCTGACTTTAAAGGGCCTATTCAGGTAGCTTCGACAAGTTACTTAACGCTTGTAAAGTGCACTTTACAAATGATTTTGCAAGTGTAGCTATTCAGAAAGCTGTGATAACATGTCAAAATAGCCTGGAAACTGCCTTTTTATAAGTGTTATCACTCTTGCAAAAATAAACCGAGCGGTAGGTCAAAAAATGCTGAAACTTGCATTTTTTTTGCAACACAAGTTTATTATAACTATATAAAATAACAATATGGAGCCATTTAGGTAAAGGGGAAGAATATTTAGGCCACGTGGTCCTTCGCTAATCTGCCATCAATTTCTATGTTTTGTTATCTGCATTACCACTGGTCTATGATGTCTCCAAAAAGGGCTGGCTGTGAATATTACGTGGCTCAGTGCTTCTCCTCACTCTCCTCCAGCAGGGTCCAATGTCAAATGACGTTGCCTTACCATGACAACAGACATCATGTGACATTGTGACGACATGCATCATCATGTTGTCATGGCAATGCTACGCCATTTGATGTCTCGACGCCATGATGAGGGACCCTCCAAGGAGATGGTTGAGTAGAAGGTAAGAGACATTTACAGAGGCTCCGCGTTCTCCCAGTTGTTGTGGGGAAGAGCCTCTGTAACACGGGGCTTGGTGCAGTGGCCCCGATGGGACTGCCATAAAGCCGGCCCAGTCTCCAAACACTAGTAATCTTTCATTATATGGAGCTTTCCAACCCTTCCTAAAGAGCAAGTAACAGGCAAGGAGTGGGACTGACTTCTGATTCACCCTTTTTGATTATCTGTTGCTATAAATTAGAAGAAATAAATGTGACAAAGAGCAATTTTTCTAAAGTAGATGTAAACAGAATGCACCATTTTTTTAAAAAGAAAGAATACTTTGCCCAGTACTAAGTAAAGGAAAAATTGGGATATAGAGGGACGTGCGTTGGTATTTCTTACTTTTGTTCTTGAAAAACCATACTGGATCAGCACTCACAAAAAAAATAAGAGTAAATGATAGACTCATGTTTTTCTTTTGGCTTAATTAAGCCTGACTAAGGGGCCAGGAGGTCTTAAACCGTTACTCTATTTTGCATAGTTAACAGTTTGTGTCAGTTCCTTTCTTTGTGTGTCCTATTTTTTTGTATTTCTGCTAGTTTTTTTTGGATACATTAAAGAAGAAACTTGTTGAGACCAAAAGGAAAACATGAGTATCATTTTCCCTTAATTATTTTTTTAGTGCTGATCCAGTATGTTTTTTTTTTTATAATTGTATGCATCCAGCGGTATAAAGTAGATGTAGGATCCTAGCCAGGGCCGCAGACACATTTCTCAAGACCCAGGACTAGAATTTTGACCGGTCCCCCACCCCCCATGTTGTTGGCCTTACTGGCCTCCCCCCTTTCATATCTCCTTGCCAGCCCCCTCCTCTATCCCTTCCTCTCACACCTCCTCTATCCCCCTGTAATAGCGACTTATCCCTGTTTTAGAGAAAAGCTGCCTCAGAGCTCTGAATCCAGCATGGAGCTAGATAACTGCAGCCACTCAATTAGTCAGTCTCCACCTGGACTAATCAGAGCTCTGTGAAAGAGCGTTGTGTGAGACACAGGAGGGAGATTTTCTGGGCACAGTAATATCTGGGCTGACAGAAGGAGAGGAGAGTATTGAGAGCACAGGAGGGCTGTGTTCTGAGAGCAAGACACAAGGAGACCAGACCTTTTTTCCTGGACACAGAGGACCCAGGAATCTGCCAGAGGCAGGACCCTCAATCACACCAAGACACCTGGACACCCCTCACATGAAGGACAACTTGCTTTAAGGTACTGCAGAGACTTTGGGGTGATGTGGGTAAGGGGCTTCCCCACACCCCCCAGCCTTGCTGAGAGGGACTGGGGAAGTACGTTAGCCCTTACAAAGAGATAGGTGTTTGTTGTTTTTCTATATTTGTGTTTGCTGTGCTGTTTAAAGGGACAGGCTCAATAAAGTCATACAGTATGTTAATTTCACCCTAAACTGTCTCCATTTGCATACCTCTGTACATATCTCTTACACCTCCTCTATAAGCCCTCCTCTATCCCCCCCTCTCGAGCCACTTCCTCTACACATGTATTTTTCTTCCCCTCCTCTTCACTCACTCTCCTACCTCCCTATTGTTTAATTACCCTCCTCTCCCTCAACCACACACAGGCACTTCCCCCCCACACAGACAAAATACAACCCCCCCCCCCACACACACACACAAAACAATACCCCCCAGCCACACAAAAATACCCCCACTCCCCCCACATAGGGTTGCCAGGTGGCTTCTCCAAAAATACTGGACACAATGGTGAAAAATGCTGTGCACTCAAAGTCGGTGTGGAGGTATGTTATTCATAAATGATCAGACTGTTACGTCATTTTTTCTAAATTTCACTCCAAGTATGCACCAATTTGAACCATTTCATATTCTATTTCGTAAAAAAATTCTGGGGCATTTTTTATGAAATAGAATATGAAATGGTGCAAATTGGTGCATACGTGGAGTGAAATTTAGAAAAAAAATTACAGAATGGACAGATCATTTATAGATAACATACCTGCAGTTATACATAGCCAGCAATACTGGTCTTAATGCTTCTCTCCCACTACTACCAAGATTGTTGCAATCCCCCTCATATTCTCACTCCCCCTCATCTTCTCAACCCCTCTCACCGCTCCTCATTCTCTCACCCCCCTCCTCATCCTCTCCTGGTATCACCACCACCACTCCTTCTTCTTCCTCCTCCTCATCCCTTCCTGGTATCTTATCTGTGGAGCTCCTACTGGCAGACAGGGACACAGTGGAGCTCTTCTCTCCTCTCCCACATGTAAAGCTGGAAGGAAACTACATTTCCCGGCAAGCAAATGGGGGAGCCGTACACGCTCCTTAAGGATGTAAAGCCCTCCCATTGGTCAGTCTTCTCCTTGGGGGGGACAGGAGGTGGTGACACTGCCCGTTGCCATTGGTTACGAGACGCTGCAGCCTGTAGTAGACTCATTCTGCCGCTTCTGTATCAGAGGTAAGAACGGGGACCCTGCACCCGGGCACCCTCTGCACTCGGGCTTCCCGCCGCACGTCCAGAGAGGGAGAATACGGACACATACATGTCTGGTACTACCTCTAATTTTTTACCGGACTGAGGGAAAATGACTGGTCTGTCCAGTTCAAAACTGAACACCTGGAAACCCTACCCCCACAGCCAACACAAAATACAACCCTCCCACCCAGCCCGCCTTCACACACAAACACTCACACACCCTACCTTTGGGATGATCTGGTGCCTCGGCTCTCCCCAGCTGCTGCTGGGCCTCTCTCCCACGCCGGGCTTCATTCTCTGTGAGACCAGGCCTCTCTCCCTCCAGGGCGCGCCGGAAGCTGGGTCCTCAAAGAAGTCGCACTAAGCATCCGGTGAGCACCTGTGTGAGAGAGCCCCGGCCTGGCAGAGGACGGCTTGGCTTGGCAGAGAGGCCCATCAGCAGCTGGGAAGAGCCAGGGCATAGCAGCCGGCAACCAGCATCCCGGCAGCCAGATGCAGAAATTGGGCCTGACAAGTCACAACTTCTAGCACTGTATGGCCGAGCCCCCCGCAGCCGCCGGGCTCCGGGACAATTGTCCTGGCTCTCCCTCCTGTCAGTGTCCGGATCCTAGCACCTCCGGCTGAATTATATAAGACAGGGTGAGTGCAAGTTTGTTCTATTTTCTTTACTTTTGTTCTTGTACATAATGTCTAGAGATGTGCAAACTTTCACCCTAAATTTTCCCTTTTATATTCACGAAAAAACACATTCGCTTTTCCACTGGGGAACATTTCATCGTTAATCAGTCCCAATGTACAGTATAATTAACCCACAATGCAAAATAGCTTGGTATGGTGGTATCTTTATGTAAAATAAATGAAGGTAGCAGTGATACATTCTTTTATTTGAAGACATGTTTTAAGTAATGACTTTTAAAACTTGCAATATTTATTATAGTTCAACTTCTCTCCCAGCTTTGTTCCTGCTAGACACAGTTCAAACTTGGCATCCATCTCTTGGCTCTGAGCTTCAGTAAAAAGGCTGCTCCAGTCCCCTACGTCTCCTTTCAAAAGAGAAAACGAGTTAGCGTTCTGCCTTTACATACATATATTATTTAGCAGTTATGGACTTTATTTTCTTCCATATGATTGTGATTCAAATGTTCATTTGCATCTTTTACCTGTGAGCATTTTCTTATCTACTTATGCATTGAGGACACAACAATTGGTACACAAAAAATATTATATAAATGTTGAGCTTTTGTATTTGAGGAAAAAAAATTAACCGGGGAATGAACCTTTTGGCTTATTGAATCTGCTTGCATCACGATATGACATGTTTTTGTATTTGTGAGTTTTTATCACAGTCTACATTTATTCATTTTCTGTAGTGGCTGTGGTATAGGAGGGAGAAACCACCCATATACTGAAGTAACAGAAGTTATATAACAATAATGCTATTGAAAACAATGTTTAAGGTGAACGCATTATCTAAGACGTTGTTTTGTGCGTTCACTAGGTAATAACATCTGCTACATCTGTACTTATTGCAAGGGACTTCATTACTGTGTTAAATATATTTTACTGGGCTACTGTCCAAATAGATATTTTTTATACAAAAAAAGAGTTACATTTCTAATTCTTAAAAGGATACTATACATTAATATTGGTAAACACAAACTAACATCATTAGACAATTAATCAACTACAATTAATTTTGAATGTTATTATATTTAAAAAAATAAATAATGAACCAGCTCTTTACAACCTTATGACAGTCTATATGCCAGATGTGGGGGAACATTTTGAATTAACACTTTGAGTGCCCTCATGGTGTAGAAACTATATCATAGAATCTGGCACTCCAGGGCCCCTTGATGTAGTTGCTATGTATAAAAAAAGCCTGCTGGTTTTACTAAAGGAAATCCCATCCTGCGCTCCGATGTGATCCACACTATGAGGAAAGGAAGGGATGTGACTCCTACCCATCTGTTCTGTCATCAGTGATGGAGCGACCACGTGATCGCGAACTGCTGGAGGGGTTATGCCACTCTTCTGCCGCGGCCCCTCGGGTACTCTTATGGTTAATATAAAGGTATTCATTAACATCCAACAATATAAAATATAAAACTGGTCTTATCTACTGTAAATTAGTTTGTATTTGTTTTCCCATTACTTACCTTTACGGAACAAAGCATCAGCTATTATACCATGTGTCTCTTTAGATTTATCTTTCATAGATTTAAAGGTCGTTCGGTTTTCAATTAACAGAATTTGGTCCTCAGTCAAAGAGATCCCAAAGAATTTAGATATCTTCTTCAATTGCACAGGAAGGTCCTTCAATGAGAAAAATCACTTTAGCATAACAGACTCTTCACTTCAATAAAACATACACAATAACACGTCGCTCACCATAGACCAAAAACACAAAATATTATCTGGTGCAAGGGGGGAGGAGAATATAACATAGGCACAGACAAAAATGATAAGAGATCACAAAAAAACCCTAATAGTTGCACTCACGATAAGTCACACTAAACGTAATAGCGTGGCCGCCATGAAGGCTTGAATAGCCAAACCCTCCAAATAGGGTCGACCGCTATTTGGTCACACAAGAATACAAAAAATAATAACGTTTTAATGTAACAGATAAAATACGACAAAACACTTAAAATAATGATAAAATACCCATGCACTGAGTGGGGGCAGATATATGTATGATACCGTAATATATCAGATGAGTATCTATATTAAAGCAGATGGTAACCGGACAGCCACACAGTAATTAGGGGCTAGTTCCCATATAGCGGTATTTAATTAATTAGTCAGGGAAAACATATAAAAAGTACAAAATATATAAGTAGACCCAGCACATTATGCTATTGTGTAGAATGCTGGTTGTAAGTGAACATAAATATGCAGCCTGTCTAAAGCACATATAGTGTCTGAATGGAGTGTTGGCTGCTAATGGAACAGATATGCAGTCTATCTGTATCCACCCCTAGCCAGGTTGAATGTTTATTGGTATTAAACAACCTAAGTTCCACATGGAGGTTAGATGGGGATTCAGATAGACAGCATACTTTCCTTTTTCAACAGTCCGCAGTAAAATATTTTACATATGAACTACATATGTTCCACATGTGCCTATGTTATCTTCACTTCAATATGAAGATTTAAATGTCCTATCCCCTTGATTATTTAGATGACCAAAATATGGTAATATAGACACTGATATTCAGGCATCTACAGTACATCATCAAGGGGCAGGACAGACCGGACTGATATAAAAAAAATACAGTACAATATTACAATAAATTACTTACCCCCCTTCATTACCTTAGTGGCTAACCACTAAGGTAATGACAAGGTTAATCCTTCCCATCACCCATCGCAGGAGGCTTAGCCACCCACTCCAGGGCAAATCCCATGTTCATCCACCCTCTACCACCAACAGGAGTATACCCTCCACCCACAGTAATGGGCAATAGCTCTATTAGCCACTAAGGTAATGAAACTGAGGTAAGTAATGTATTTTAACATTGTATCAGTACTCTTATTTGTATTAGCCCAGTCTGTCCCTTGATGATGTAGATGCCCAAATATCAGTATCTATTTCATGAGGGGGGAAACTATAGGACCATAGTTGGTCATCTACATCAATGGGGGTGGAGAGGACATTTAAAAGATTTAAATGTTCTGTCCAATCTCATTGATGTAGATGACCTATTATGATCCTATGTTATCCCCCCTCATGACACAGATACCGATATATGGGTATCTGCGTCATCAAGGGGCTGGGAAAACTGTACTGACTGCTTTTCACCATAAGAGCTACTTTGGGGAGACACAGAGAGAGACTATTTATGTTCCTCTGCACAGCTCTTCCAGACTGGTGGCTTGCTTGGATTAACGCTGTGGGGGTCCCATTCAGAATCATGAACCCCCGCAGATTTAATCCTCCCTGGCCCCTTATGGTTTCTAGGGCCATGATCATGCATGGCAGCAGTCCGGTCCGGCCACATCTGTAGTGTAGGGCTGCTTTACAGTGATTTGTAGACATTTAGAGCCTGATGAAGTATGGTTACCCATATGAAATGTGTTGGATTATCAGCTATTGCAAATAGATGTTTTAGCTGTTTTGTGCTTGTTTTTGAACTTTCCATTGGACACTTTGTATGCTTATTTAACCCTGAGAGGTGTAGATGCTGTAAGCCCTCCTCGTGTGCTTCCCATAGGCACTACTGCTGTGTTGTACTCTGCCGCACGCTGTGCTTCCTGAAACCGACCGCACTAACTAAGGTGTGACTTGTGAGTATCCCGTTTACAACGGAGCTTGTCAGCTGAGAGGGATCCCCCCTCTCCTCTCTCCCCTCTAAGCAGACAGCCGTCTTGTACAGCATTTGGGAGAAGGAGGAGAAAAGACACTAGCGGTAACAGAGCTTATCAACTGAAAGGGATTCTCCTCTCCCTCCCTCCTGAGCAGGTATCTGTCTTGCATGGTGTAACAGGAACTTATCACTGTTGAGAAAAATTGTCTCTAAATCCAGCAGTGTGCTGGTTAATTGCACAGGCAATCAACCAGACTCCAAAAAAACAGAATATAGGTGCGCTACTACAATTTAACACTCTTACACACCACCCCAGTGAAAGTAATGTGATTTTTAACACTCTTACACACCACCCCAGTGAAAGTGATGTGAACAGTACAGCCCAGATCTATCGCAGTGGAACAAACTTTGTGCTACTATCCTCCGTTATGAAGGACTAAGAGGGTTATTGCCTACTTGGGACTTACCCACTATTTACCCTTACGGCGCCACTGGTGACTGGGCCACAGATCGATTGGGCTGGAACATCCTGTGGCAGATGTGGAACCCCCTTATGTGGAGACCCCATGATATATCAGATGACATCTGAGTAGAGACGAGTCGGCTGGTTGGTGCTTGGGTAATTTGTCCCTTGAAATGCTTCATTAATTCATCCTTGATGTACGCAGTTTACTTACCGTTTATTGTGCCTCACATTATATATTTTTAATACACTATGAGCGTTGTGCGCTGTTCTTTTGTGTTTAATCAACCAGACTCCACCTGACTGATTAGGACCGTTAGAAAAAGCCTGATATAAGAAACAGGAAGGAGATTTTCTTAGCCCACAACTTGGCTGACCAGAGGAAAAGATGTCTTGATGCACACAGAAGGACTGTATGCTGACAGCAAAACAACGGGACAAGACCTCTATACCTGGACACAGACATTTCCATAGCACACAAGGTTTCTGACACAGGAGAGCAGAGAACAGCTACAAGAACAGATAGGATACTTTCTTGTTGGACTGTTGTATATATGTGTATGGGTGTGTGTGTGGTGGTAATTAGCTAAGCTACCCACCCAGTTAGAGAGGGCTGGAGTAAAGGTATAGATATTCTCCAAAGCACAGTAAGCCCTTATTTTGTTTAGCTTTAATGTTTTGTCGTGTTAAAAGAACAGGCGCAATAAAGCCTTATTTTAGTTTCACCTTAAAACGGTCTCCATTGCATACCTCTGCACACATCTCCTACACATGGTGTTTAGGAGAAGGAGGAAAGACACTAGCGGCACTGAGGGAGTTACAGCAAGTGCTTTTGCGACAGAAGAACCAGCTGTGTTTTTCCTGGCATTACTTGGAGACAGAAGCATAGAGGATTCGATCTATACCAGCCTTGTGCAGTTGCCATTTGTCCTGTGGTCGCTGCCAGACATAGACATTATATTTATACCAGTGAGCCTACAAAAGCTGGAAGCTGGACGGGGCATACTTATTTACCATCCCTACCGGACTCAGTGATTGAAGATAACCCTTTCCTGCAAGGATTCCTGCCTGACTGCGGTATTATGCTGGTTAATGAATGACATGTCCTATATTATTTTTGATCTTGTACGTGCATTACTCACACTCACCATTTGATTGATATATTTATTTTGCTTACTACACTATGAGTTGTGCGCTTTTCTTTTGTCTTTTTTTTTTTTTTTACTGTTCTAGCGTGAGACGTTGGGCCATCTTTTTGATTAGCAGCCGATTCCTTTATCCTGTATTCAGGTCGTGTATTTATTATATTATATTTTGCACACTCCTTACACTTTTGTATTTAATTCTTGCCTTTGGTGCGCATTTTTTTCTTTTCCTGTAGACAAAGTTCATGTCAGGTGAGACCTGGCACTTCTAGCTTATCAGCTACTTCTGTGTGAACAAAGAACAGAGCAAAAAGAAAAACATATCCATAGCTTTGATAAAGATTGTAAAATCTCTCTAGAGCATTTGTTTACTATTGAAATGTTCAAAGGTTAAAAAATATTGTAAAGTAGTAATACTTATCTTGGGGGGGTTAAGTGTCATTCAGCTCCACTGTCCTTAAATAACTTTACTCATAAAAGGGAGTGTCTCTTAACCTCTTGAGGGATCAAGGCACCAGAGTGCCACAACCCTTCCGGCACTGGCCATCACTCCATCACTGACGATGGGGTGGAAGGGAAAGAGTCATCCCCCTTCCATTCCTCTTCATTATAGATCGCGTCCTGTGCTCCATAGGAGCGAAGGACGTGATCTCCCTACAAAAACAAGCACAAACTTTACGTGTCAGACCCCATAGTAGTTACATCTCAGAGCACCCAAAGGGTTAAAAGAAATCCATAGAAATCTGCACTCACCTCTTTCATCTCTTCAAACGTAATTATCAAGACATTCTCCTCATCAATGTGTTTGTTCCAGGCAAGAGCATGATCAAAATAGGATCCCCAGAGTACTAAAACATAGAGAGGTAATTTGTAAACTACTAAGAAGTACACAGAAACATAGAATTTTAACTGCAAAAAAATAATCACTCTTTCTTATGCCACTCTTTCTATTAAATGCATGCATTTTTACATGATAATTCAAAATGTTAGTGACGGTCATAATACGTGAAAACCCTACCTTTTCCATTCATGTAATCCTCGAAAAACAAATCCCAAGAACTGTAGGTAGGAAGCACCGGATTATTATTATAGAAATGAAAATACGAGACAGCTGTGTCTTTCGGATTCCGAAAAATGACTAAGGTCTGTTAAAAAAAAGCACAAAAAAATATATGAACATATTGTCTATAATCTGTGTTATTTTATAATATGCAAGTTAGGTATGTGAAATACTGTATTGTCTACTGTAGTTAGGAGTTTCTGCACTAAAGTGAGGTTTTGTAAGTAAAGAGTGTTAGCCAATGTTTCTATACATCTTGTGTATCTGTGTATCTTTTAGGAAATAATAAAAAAAAATAGTGGGAATATTGTTTTGCCTGTTAACACCATTCTCTACTTTACATATATTATATCAAAAATACAACATATCTGAGCAACTTGTCAAAATTGGGCAAGGAGAGCAACTACTGTAGCATGCACCACACCTATTTAGATGACCAGATCTTAGTTCAGTGTAGTGGAGATTATCATGGATTTTGAACATAAGTATGTAGCAGGGCACTTTCCTTACCTCCGTAGGGAGCCAATTCCGTGGCTCAGGAGGATCGGGGTAAGTTGTGGCAGCCATCTTGCGGTTGGCGCCGCATGTGTAGTATGGACTGTGTGTAGCGTGGCGGCCATGTTGTGGTTGGCGCCGCTGGACGGCGAGGGCCTGGAGACTAGTAAATCCTCTGCGGGACTGGAGGCTGCGAGGTCAGTCCTGAGGGAGCCGTGGAAGGAGGAGGTAGTGTCCAGGGAGTTGGGAGCTTCCTGGACTAGGCCACTCTTTACCCCTAGGCAGCCCCCTCATGGTAGCTAAGTGTGTGAGGGGTTCGCCCACAGTATAGGGATTACCCAATAGTAAGTTCTCCGCAGCGGAGCAGGACACCAGACTGTGCCACGAGTTACTCCGGCTGGAGACAGCACCGCGTGCGCGGCCTGGACATGAGGCGAGAGGGGATTGTTGTCGGAGACCCCGCGGCATGGGACCTGATCACCCCCATCTAGGACGCATCTAATGGTTAGGCCTGAACAAGGAAGGTAGAGTACACCAAATATACACAAAGGTAGCGCTGCCCTCACATATACACTTGGGACAAGGGAAGGCTCTGATGGACACAGGGTTACCGGTGCCCAGGGTATCTTAAGTATTGTGGGGGAGAGAAGCACCCTTATTATTGTTATTGTATTGCTATACTGTGGGATCACAGTAAAGACATATTGCATTACCTGTGTGAGTGTGATTTCTGGGGTATACAGTATAGGTATACCGGTTCCCATGAGGAGCTATCCCGCCAATGCTGGGATCCTCACGGGTCGAGGCGCTGCACCCATTCACATCAGGCTCCCCACTAGCGGAGGCTTGGTTTCCTGTAAGCCAACAGATAGCACCTAAGCGCATAACACCTGCGGTTTCCCTTAGGGGTAGGGAAAGGATGTTACAAGTATATTTAACTATCAATGCAGGCCTGTTATACCGATTACTCCTCCAGCTCTGGTGATATGAGGGGGGAGGGGCAGTGGAGTGTGCTGGTATAACAACCAGATGAAACATGTATTTTAAAGTCTGGAAGCAAAGATTTACAGTAACGAACTAGACCCTCCCATTGTACAATAGCAAAAATGTATTTACTAATAAAATGTAACACATTTTTACTGACATTTTCCACCACATTATGAAAGCAGAGCTTTCTGTCAAATTCAAATTACCTACAAAATTCCCCTTCTCTCCTTCAGGACTTCAGAATCCTCAGCTCCTCCTTCTAGCACATTCAAGCTATGCCCACTATGATGGTAGGGGCAGTCTGGAATGCATATTGAAGGTTAAGCCTGCTGGTTGTCCCTACCCATCAAGATGGTAGCCTAGGTTATAGGCATATATGGCCGAATGTATACTGTGTTTCCTCCATGTAGACAATTTATTCCCTGTGTTGATTCGGTTGATTTTGTAAAGCTCCATTGTGTGGTGGGTGAATAATTCACTCAGCCCAGCCAGCACACAATAATGTCTTGGACTGTAATCTAATCTGGGCTAGGTGAAGTGCTTGGGAACACCAGGGAAGTAGGAAAGGGCGTGGACTCAGGTTGGGGGACATGTATTTAAAAACCAGAGCTTTTATTCATCCCTAACTCTGAGGTGCCTATCTCGGTGGCAGATATGATTTGGAAACGGGGAACCAAGGCCTAGATTGTAGCCCTGATCTCCATTGGTCAGTGTGAACTCTCCTTAAGCCTGCATTTGTGGGCTGTCCTAAAGCACTATAACTCCCCACAGCCCTGATTGCTCAATCTCAGGCGAACCCTTGCCCTCTTATTGTCCAGCAAAGACAATTTCTTTACTGATTTGTCGACACCTGGTCTTTCATGGTTTCAGATGAGGTTGGGAAAGTATGTAAACAGATGCTGATCAGGGCTCCACAGTTATTCAGAGTTTTTCCTTCGTTCATAGCTAGTCTTGGTGTCAGAGACTAGTGGAAGATTTGAACCTGCAAGCGGGTGGCTATCATCCCAAGGTACTGGTATACTCTGATACGGACAGATCGTAGAAGACATCCTGGGTAAGCTAGCTATGTCAGAGCCTAGTACCTAGTGAGCTAGTATTCCCCTGTAACGGTTTTTCTGGACCCTCCTGACCCACCCAATCTCAGATTGGCCCCTGTGGTCTAACCGGTCCCCATTACATGGTCGTGTCTGGTGGTACACCTGTTGGCAACAGGACTCCTGAGTCACCCGCATGATGGTGTTTGGGGGATGTCAACCCAGACAGGCAGCTGAGGTAGTGTGCATGCATACATGCACCTACATACCGTGCAGCGCCTCCACCTCATCAGGATCTCTGCGTCCGCAAGGAGATGGTTCTGATGAGGAACTCCTCTGTGGTGCCTTCCTCTGTGGAGTAACTTCACACTCACACATGGGGGTTCTTGTGAACAAGGGCATCTTTATTGATGGTATAGGCAGACTGCCCCTCGCAGCAAACAGCTTAGCCGCTCATCTTCTTCAGTGCTCTCCTTTCAGAAGATCTGCCCTCCCAATGGAGTTAGATCACCTCTCCCCTCAGGGAGATCACCACCTGTGCCAGGTCCCTGGACACAGGGTAGGCCCTGCCAGCCTTACTGCTGCAGGTCAGACTACTTGCTGTAGAATCCTTTTCTGGAAATCTTAATTAACACACTTGACCTCTTTCTTGACACACTAACTTTGGGCAGTGCTGTGTCTTATATACCTTAGGAAACAGCCACATCTCTGATGTCACTAACAGTGGACTCAGAGCCTGTTGCCACTCCCCTTGACTACATATGACACCTCACCAGGGTGTGAGGGCAAACCTCCATGATTGATGCTGGCAATCCTGTATACTTACCAGGCTTACTGCTAGAATGAGAGAGAACTGTATACCATTTTTACACGTGGCTACACCCCCATAATTTAACTTGTGGTTGTCCGCTCACCAATTTAAGTAATATATTGAATCATAAGTCAAGACACAGCCGGTGCATAGGAATGGTTTTACACAGAAACACAAAACCAGGAGACCACAGAATCTCCCAAAAGATCTCTAGTAGTTACACTCCATGGCTGCTGAGATAGAGGAGGTTAAATACTCCCCGACACAATGTCTAATTGGCTTATAGAGGTACACAAAGTAACCCGGTAAACGTCCTCCCACAGTGCTGGGAGCAGTTACTTTGTGTACCTCTATAAGCCAATTAGACATTGTGTCAGGAAGTATTTAACCCCCTTTATCTTAGCAGCCATGGAGTGCAACAACTAGGGATCTTTTGGGAGATTCTGTGGTCTCCTGGTTTTGTGATTCCCCCATAACTCTCTGTTTTGGTAAGTTAAAGCTGCAATTCAGTTTTTTTTTTAAAAAAATTTAATTTATTTTTTTAATTCAATAGTTTCATGTGGGCAATCTCTAATTAGCTAAAGAACTGTATAGCTGCCAGTCAAATCATTTTCCATGTATTGATTGGCGAAATCTTTAGATATGGGATATGTTTTTCCTCTGCTTCTGTCACTCAGTGGAAGCTCATGAATATTCATGAGCACTCCTGCACTGACATGTGCAAGAGGGAGGGCAGGGCTCACAAAGGGGTGTGCCAGGGCTTGTGACAGGACATGAAGGGGCTGTGCCTTAGCAAATGGTTGTTAAAATAGAATACAAGAAAATTGGTCTTTCAAAGTTGTTTTTTTAAAACAGAAAATGCTAAAAGTATTTTTTCTTACTACAGAACTGATTTATTAAAAAAACCCACACATGCAGGATATTGACTGAACTGCAGCTTTAAGCTTTCTATTGTGCACTGTGTTGCTCGTGTTTGCTCTGGGCATAATAAACTCCATTAATTTAACTCCTGTCTGGTGCTTGCGCTCGGTGTAATTGTCTGGTCTCCCATTACACCCATGTTAAAATCTGCTCTAGACCGGCTCTTCTTTTCGCCATTCTCCTATACTGCTTCTCTATGCATAGAGCTTTCACTTGTCACTCCCTATCTAAGGAACGCCTATCCCTTCCCTATCTGCCAAGCTTTTTTTCTCCCCATCTGGAAGACAAACTGTACATAAAAAGTATTTTTGAATAAATGCTTTAAAATTACTTAACTAACCAGTACATAGGCACGTACAGTACAATACCTATTAGCAATGCTCTGTAAACATCACCAACATACTCCACCTCGTTCTGCCTCAAAACATACCACTTAGCCAACATCAAGAAAGGAGTGTTGAGCTTTAGCCTCAGTCGTATGAATGCTAGCAAAAGTTTGCTAAACCTTGGTTGATCTAGGCCTTAGATTGTAAACTCCTTTGGGGTAAGGAATGCATTTTACCTTATTTTTTATTGTCTTGTGTATTTTGTATTTTTCTCTTTGCACACTGATGTCTTTGTATCAAAGCTGTTGGCGCTATGTAAATATGGAACACATAATATGTATTGTTTGCATCCTAATTTGGAGAGATAAAAAGCCCTCAATATGAACACCATGGAAGAAAGAAAAGGGTGGGTGGATATGATAGAAATGTAAAAAAGCTGTGTGTGCTGTGCACGCGCATAGTAAGTGAAACTTCTTTGTGTGTTGTCAGCAACATATAAAGAAACAATAATATTATTACTGCTTAGAGCATGAGTAAATTTGATTGGCGGGGTAATGTTTATTGGGCGGTGTTCGGCGCATCATTGGGGTGTGTGTCAGTCAGTGTGTGTGTGTGCGTGTGTCAGTGTGCGTGCGTGTGTATGTGTGCCAGTGTGCGTGTATGTGTGTCAGTCAGTGTGTGTGTGTGTGCCAGTCACTGTGTGTGTATGTGTGTCAGTCAGTGTGTGTATGTGTGTCAGTCACTGTGTGTGTATGTGTGTCAGTCAGTGTGTGTATGTGTGTCAGTCAGTGTGTCTGTGTGTCAGTCAGTGTGTGTATGTGTGTCAGTCAGTGTGTGTATGTGTGTCAGTCAGTGTGTGTATGTGTCAGTCAGTGTGTGTGCGTGTGTGTGTCAGTCAGTGTGCGTGCATATGTGTGTCAGTGCGTGTATGTGTGTGTGTGTGTGTCAGTCAGTGTGTGTGTATTTGTGTCAGTCAGTGTGTGTGTGTGTGTGTGTGTGTCAGTCAATGTGTGTATGTGTATGTGACAGTCAATGTGTGTATGTGTGTGTCTGTCAGTATATGTGTGTCTCTCTTTCTGTGTCCTGCCCCCTCTCTCCTGACTCCCCCCACCCCAGGCAGAGGTGCGGACCCGCAGCGGCTGTCTGAGTCTCCTGACTCTCTCTTCTCCCCCCCCCCCCCCCCCCCCCGTGAGACGCGGCCACACCGGCCCCGGAGACACACACATTCATACGTTACACACATACACACAGCCGGGGAGACAAACGCTGGGGTTGCGTGCACGCAGGACCCCGGACTCGGCGGCTGCTGCTTGGCTATAAGGTTGTCCTTGGGTGTGAGGAAGGTGCCGGCCATGTCCAATGGGGAAGGGATGCGGGTCCTGGCCGTGTTCATATCGGATATCAGGAACTGTGAGTACCCGGGCAATTAATGTGTGCCAGGGGGTAATTAATGCGTGTCAGGGGGAAATTAATGCATGCCAGGGGTTAATTGTGTAAAGGAAACCTGATATCAATGGCATAGGGCAATAGATTATTTATTTATTTATAAAATATTTTACCAGGAATAATACATTGAGAGTTACCTCTCGTTTTCAAGTATGTCCTGGGCACAGAGTAAGACAAATAATACATGCTTACAAATACAGTTACATAAATGAACAGGGTATACATTATATACAAGACATTGCATGCACAGTTAAAGATAATTTATATTATGGGTGTATGAAACAGTTACAGACCAGATTAAAATGTGAGACAGCCTTAGATTTGAAAGAACTTAAACTGGTGGTGGATGTGAGAGTCTCTGGTAGGTTGTTCCAGTTTTGGGTGCACTGTAGGAGAAGAAGGAACGGCCGGATACTTTGTTGAGCCTTGGGACCATGAACAGTCTTTTGGAGTCTGATCTCAGGTGATAAGTGCTGCATGTGGTAGGGGTGAGGAGCTTGTTCAGATAGTTGGGTAGCTTGCCCATGAAGAATTTAAAGGCAAGACAGGAAATGTGAACTTTGCGCCTAGACTCTAGTGATGGCCAATCTAGTTCTTTGAGCATTTCGCAGTGATGTGTGTTGTAGTTGCATTGGAGAACAAAACGACAAATTGAATTGTAGAGGGTGTCAAGTTTGCTAAGGTGGGTTTGAGGTGCCGAGCCATATACTATGTCTCCATAGTCAATAATTGGCATTAGCATCTGCTGTGCGATACGCTTTCTGACCAGGAGACTCAGGGAGGATTTGTTCCTGTAAAGTACCCCTAGTTTGGCATACACTGGCGACACACTTAATCGCAGTGCGGCCAGATCCGCAAGCCGGGAGATTTCCCGGCTTGCTAGTGGCCGCCCCTCGGCGTGCCGCGCATCACCGACGCGCGGTCACGCGTCTTTGGGAGCCTGCGCCCCCTGCACGCGCGTCCAGGGCTCCCCGAGGGAGCCCTGGTGTCCCGCGATGTGGGGGACGGCGGCAGGGGGTTCCAGGGGACCCGGCGGACCCGGCAGCGGTAGGGAGAGCGCCCCGATCGGAGGGCACTCTTCCGCTGCTTCGGCGCGCGCCCGTCACCCTCCGGCGCGCGCCAGGCTACTGCTGCGGCCAAGAACGGGCAAATGCTCGAATAAACTTGGCCGCAGCAGTAGGTCTTGGTTGTCAGGGTATCAATGTGCATTCCGAATGTTAAGTGGGAGTCAAACAGTAAGCCCAGGTATTTAAAACTAGTGACAGGGGTTAGGGTGGTGTTAGCGTTGGTTCTAATCAGGAGCTCAGTCAGTGGAAGCTTTACAAATGTAGTCTTGGTCCCAAATACCATTGTTACAGTCTTGTCAGTGTTTAAAAACAGTTTGTTTTGGGAAATCCAGTTTTCGAGTCTCAAAAAGTCAGACTGAAGTACGTGTTCAAGCTCGGAGAGGCTAAGGCTGTGTGCATATAAGATTGTGTCATCTGCATACATGTGTATTGAGGCTTCCTTACAAGCTGTGGGAAGATCGTTAATGAACACTGAGATGAGTAAGGGCCACAGAACAGAGCCTTGCAGGACACCACAGGTGATATCCAGGGGGTTGGAGTTAGAGCCTGAGATGGACACATGTTGGGATGTTCCTGATAGGTAGGACTGAAACCAGTTTAAAGCATGCTTCCCTATTCCAGACCTCTGGAGTTTGTTAAGCAGGATAGCATGATCAACTGTGTCAAAAGCCTTTGCAAAATCTAGGAATACTGCACCAGTGAGATGTCCCCGTTCCATTCCACACTGGATTTCATTGCAAACGTTTAGCAGGGTAGTTACCGTGGAGTGTTTGGGACAAAAAACAGATTGGAATTGGCTAGGGAAATTTGTCTTGGTATAGAAATCGCTTAATTGGGAGTGGACACATTTTTCCATGACTTTGGATAGAATTGGGAGAAGTGAGATTGGCCTGTAGTTTGAGACAGTGTTTTTGTCCCCACTTTTGAAGATTGGGACAACTCTGGCAGTTTTCCAGATCTTAGGGATATGGCCTGTAGACAGGATAGAGTTGACTATGGACGCAATTGGTTTGGCAAAGGCTGGGGCACCAAGTCGTAGGAACCTAGATTGTAGTAAGTCAGGTCCACATTGGCTGCTTAGTTTTAGTTTGAGGAGTGCTTGTATAATCTCCTCTTCAGATACTGGGCCAAATTGAAAATTGTGGGCAGTGTTGGGAGGGGGTGGGGCTATGTGTGTACTCCCAGGATGAGATTCAGATTTGTGGTTTGGGCTGCGTTTCGCTAATAAGTTAGTGGCACACCCCACAAAGTAATCATTGAATGCATTTGCAATGTCAGTGGGGTTTGTCAGAGTAATATCCCCCTTAGTGATATTACTTGGTTGTTGATGGTTAGGAGGCTGGAATATATTGTTGATAACCTGCCAGAAGTTAGCTGGGTTTGATGTATTTTGGTGGAGATTGTCTGAGTAATATTGTGCTTTTGCATGCCTTGTTTGCCTTGTGCATATATTCCGCATGCATCTGTAGTGATTGAGATCCTTGGTAGTGCCAGTTACTTTGTAGCTTTTCCACAAGGTATCCCTGAGCTGGTAGAGTGCTATACGGTCAGTTGTAACCCATGGAAGGTGGGCCCCCCGTACCCTTATTTTGCATAGTGGAGCATGGGTATCGCAGAGTTTTAAGAACTCGGATTGGAAATAGTCGTGCGCAGAATCAGGGTCGGGAATTAAATCGATTCTGTGCCATGGGTGTAAGGTTATCCCTAAACTGTTGTGGGTTAAAGTTTTTAAATGTTTTAGTGAGGAGAACTTTAGGGCTTGAATGGGGCGGTTTAATTTTCCTTACACAGTACACTATTGCATGGTCACTGAAAATGTCAGGAAGGATGCCAGAGGACTGGATTCTGCTGGGGTTTGAGGCGAGAATCCAGTCTAGCAAGGAATGGTTATGCGATTTCAGGTTTATCCGTGTGGGTTGGGAAATGAGTTGTGATAGGTTAAGTGACTTGAGTTGTATCTGGATTTTGTGGTTTTTAGGGTCAAGCCAATTGAAGTTGAAATCCCCAAGAACTAGCAGCTCACTCTTCTCATTCAGAGAGGAAATGGAGCCAAGAGATTGGGTGATATCAGTCAGGGATTGTAGAGGGGCTTTAGGGGGGCGGTAGATGCCAGCAACCAAGATGGGCTTAGAAAAGGGGAGGCAGATTTTGCCAACTAGAATTTATAAAAGAGGATGGGCTTGGTGGGCAATTTAACAGTGTAAATTTTAAGGTGTCTGCAATATAAAATAACACCCCTCCTCCTCTCTTTGACCTATCTCTCCTAAAAATGGAGTATCCCTGAATGGCGATATTTGCATCAGGGGTTTTAGGGGTTAGCCATGTTTCTGTAAGAACGATGGCTTTGGGTTTATGCATAAGGCACCAAGCACTTAGTTTGTCCAGTTTGGGCAGCAGGCTCCGGATGTTTATATGGGCGACAGATAGCCCTTTTTTGGAATTTAAAGGTGGAATTCACAGGGGCATGGGACAGAGCTGAAATGGGAGGACCTGGGTTAGGTTCAATATCACCTGCTAAAGAGAGTAACAGTACGAGTAGGAATTTGGGTAGTTGTTTGGAAGTTGTAAATTTGTGGTGTTTGCCATTAGAGTGAGCAGTGGTTGGTGCATGGGTGCATGCAAGGCAGTGTAATGGGCAGGGGGCAATTGCTGTTTGTGAAGGGGCAGATACAGAATACGAGGGGGGAGAGAAGGCAAATGCGGCATATTACTGAGAATCATTAATCAGGGGGGCAATTATTGTGTGTGAGGTGCATGTTGAGGTGTCAGAAACTATAAAGGGGCAAATTGAGGATGCTGGTAGGGAAGTAATACGGGCGAAGGGGCAATTTGTGTGACGGGGGCAATGGTTGTAATTAGCTGACACGTGTATAGTGGTTACTAATGTATAAGGGGCATTTATTTTGTAAAGGCCGGGCGTATGTGAGGGGCAGATACTGTGCTTAAGTGGGCCCCCCTCCGGCAGTGCTGCGTGGGAAGCGGCGCGCTCAAACCCCCCCCCGCTTCCCGTGTTACCGGAGCAGGAGCCAACGTGTCTGTGCGCACATGCGCGGCATATGCTGACAGCGCAGCGGCCATTAGGAGCGGCGCCGGCGGCGATATCTGTTTGGTTACCCTCCATGATCCAGGGGCTCCTCTCCTCCGGCCCCGGCGGCGCTCAGTCAGCGGGACACAGGGAAGGGGAAGCGGAGGTAGAGAAGAGGGAGGAGAGAGGCTGAGCAGCGGCTCCTCCTCTCAAAGCCGGAGGACTTGCGGGGCTTCTGCGATCTTACTACACCCGCAGCACCGGAAGCTATGTGCCAGCCATCTTGGTATACCCATGGCAGCGGACGTGTGGGGGTAACGGCGGCCGTTAGGAGCGTGTCACAGCGGGTGTGTGGGGGGAGCAGCGGCCATTAGAAGCGGCGCCGGCGGCTATCGCCGCTGCCGCCGCATGTCACAGCAGGCGTGTGGGGGGTAGGGGGAGCCGTGACGTCACGTCACTACCGTTTCATTTTTCGTCTCCATCTCTCCAGTTTTGCCCCATCAGAATAGGTGCCACTAAAGAAGTTTCACTTCAAAAGTTCAAAGCTATCAATAAAGTATCAAGGGGAATCTGATACATTTATTCAGAGAAAACAGAATGCTAGAAGAGTAGGTCATGCACTGAAACTGGAAGAAAAATCTGAAGATCTAGAGGTTAACTCAACAAGGTAGTGGATCCGTGGAAAAGTCTCACAGGAGAGACGGTGAAGACAACAACAGTAAAGGAAATAAACGCGCTTGGGAAATAGACAAAATAATAATAAATATTCAGAAGAGCTAGTGAAGAAGTAATGTCATTATAACTGCACTTACCTTAACTTTCTTCTCAAACAGGGATTTCGGGATGTCATCATAATATAGATGTGATGCAAAAACTCTTGGTGAAGGTCGGTCTTTCATTTTCTAAGAGGAAGAAAAAATCATATAAAATGAAACGTACGGTTCTATATTTGTAAGCCAGTCATCACACGGACATATGAAAATGTGTAAGCACAAACATTAATTAATTTGCTGATAGTAGCAGCAATATATTACCCTCTGACATTTCTGGCTGCTGATCCCTAACGTAAGTACTTATTGCTCTTTAACCCTACTGAACAAATTTATGAACACACTGATGCACACAAAGTAATTCACTGACACTTGCTAAATGCACACACAAGGCACTGCTACTTTTGCATTCTCACACAATTATATAAATACATGCCGACCTATACATGCTCATATACTGCTGAAATTTACCTGTGTTTCTTCGCTTACAAGGATGCTTACGTACAGTAGGTGCACGCACAACAACATCCATACAAATGAGTGGCATGTTGCATATGAATGCCACATATTGCACGATCACTTAATATATACCCCTATGACTTTTAAAAATGAGTATCTTTTGCTAACTGAATTTTTATTGTTTTTCTCTCCCTCGTATGGGGAAAAACTATGACAGATTATAACACAAGTGTACTGTATTATCCATCTAATATCAAATATCGTCCCCAAATCACCTTCGTAACAGCAGTAACATAGTTGTGGTTTTCTGAGAAGATTGTCAAGTAATAGAGAAGAAACAGGACTTTAAAAAAAGAGTCCTACTTAGATTTCCAAAAAAGTACTTTGCAAACAAATTACCAATAAAATTAGCTCCTTAAAGCAATCATCTATGCTGCTCATTTTTTTTACACACATGCACTGTATAATTACCTTATTTTAGACAAGGAATCCCCGTAACTAAACCGCAGACCTCCAGTTCCTGAGATATTTCATTTTGACCAGTATATGGCCACTGGGGTCAACCTTGCTCTGGTGGCCAACACAAAGTCGTGAAAATAACGTGAGATGTCATTGCAGCTTCCAATTAAGTCACCCCACAGCCATCTTTGTTTTTCCTTACAAATAAAGATGTACAGTAGCAGATGTTATTGAACCTGCTGTCGCGTACTGGTGGGTGCAATGGTGGGGTAGCCTCGTCCTTGTAAAGGTTTGGTCCAGGGTTTTGCTGGAGCTTGCCCTTAGGTGGCCATTGTGGCCGTCTATGTTCATGGCAAACTTCTTCCTGAACTTGGTAATGTGCTACACCTGTTCCAGGGCTTTTAATAGCAGCAAAGTACTTCCAGCCCCTGCCCGAACATGGTATTACATAGTTACATAGTTACATAGTAGATGAGGTTGAAAAAAGACGTAGGTCCATCAAGTTCAACCTATGCTAAATTTAGACAACAGATACTTTATCCTATATCTATACTTATTGATCTAGAGGAAAGCAAACAAAAAACCTCATTAAGGGGAAAAATTAATTCCTTCCTCACTCCAAGAATTGGCAATCGGATTAATCCCTGGATCAACATCCTTCCCATGTATATTTATTTGGTATATCCCTGTATACCTTTCCTATCTAAAAAGATGTCCAAACTTTTTTTGAACAAATCTATTGTATCTGCCATCACAGTCTCCATGGGTAATGAATTCCACATTTTAACTGCCCTTACTGTAAAGAACCCTTTCCTTTGTTGCTGGTGAAATTTCCTTTCCTCCAACCTTAAGGGATGTCCCCGAGTCCTTTGTACTGCCCGTGGGATGAACAGTTCTTTTGAAAGCTCCTTGTATTGTCCCTGAATATATTTGTATATAGTTATCATATTCCCTCTTAGACGCCTCTTTTCTAATGTAAATAAATCTAATTTAGCTAGCCCCTCCTCGTAAATTAGATTGTCCATCCCCTTTATTAATTTGGTGGCTCTTCTCTGCACTCTCTCTAGTTCCATAATGTCTTTTCTTAGGATTGGTGCCCAAAATTGTACTCCATTCTATTCTGTGTGTTCCCGTGCCCTATTTCTGAGCCCTGTTCCTGTCCCCAGCCTGTGATCCCGAACTTGCATCTGTGTCACCTGCCTTAAACTCTGCCTGCTTCCCGACTATAACCACTCAAACAGGACTCCGTCCCCTGGCTCTGGTAGGTGATCATACCTACCGCAGCTCTGCAGTCCGCATTCTATTAAAGACGAGCATCGTTATATAATACTCGAGCCAAACATGGACCCCGCTGATGTAGGGAGGGGGACCAAGTCCTGGAGACTCACTCCAACCACCTAAATACATTGGAACAGAAGCTGGACACCATCACCGCTATGCTGCAGACCCTCTGTGGTCAACTCGGCGCATCAAGTCCTGCTCCCAACATCCTTGGGATACCCCTTTATTTTTCTTGGGGGCCCCAAGCTTATGTTGACTTCCACGAACCAAGAAACACATTTTCCAAAGCTCCGCTTCAAAGTCATGTTTCCCTTTCTCTGATTTCCCTTTACTGTTTACTATATCTATTATTGATTCTGAGACGCCTGTTGTAAAGACAAGTTTTCCTACTACTGGGTTCCCTGCGATGTTTGTTTGATATCCCATTCCTTGATTCTAAGGCTCTTGCCTTAAAGTTAGTTAAAAAACTATAATAAAGCGCAACAAATAATGTGATATACTCAAGCTGCAGCCTAAACACCAGCGGTTTTCCCCAAAACCGCAAATTAAAAAAACCTACACAAAACAGTGTTCATGGCGCAAAGTGATAAAACAGTTAATATGTGCAAATGAACCCAGTGTTAGTTAGCACTGAAAAACACATAATACTGTAACTCCAAGTAGAAGATTCTCCAGGTCAGCAGACACTTTGTAGACCCTCATATGAAGAAACACAAATTCAAGGATGTAGTGCATTAACATTTACTTTAAGATGACAAACAACACAGAGGAGATGGTAACACACTCACACTCTCCCCACTGTTAAGTAAACAAGAAGTGACTTCGGGTGCACTTCAACCCTTCTCCTTAGATAACAGCACTCGATGCGACCGCTCCACTTCTCAGTCAGGAACAGATCGCGATTGCCTCTGCCAGCGTCTCTCAACCGCAGTGGGGGCACTCCACTTGTCATCTTAAAGTAAATGTTAATGCACTACTGTATATCCTTGCATTTGTGTTTCTTCATATGAAGGTTTACAAAGAGTCTGCTGACATGGAGAATCTTCTTCGTGGAGTTACAGTCTTATGTGTTTTTCAGTGCTAACTAACACTGGGATCATTTGCACATACAGTGGCGGCCGCCTTTAGTCTCCTGCGGCCGCCATCGCGGGAATTTTAAATGTGCGGGCAGACGCTTGCATTTTTTTTTTAGTTTCAGCGCCGCAGGCGCTTTCATTGTTCAGCGCTATTAGCGCTGAACGGGAGATGCGGCTGTCGCGCGGCCAAGAGGCCCGAACAATTCCGGTGATGTTGGAGATTTAAGGGGGCCTCCACAGTATTAACTGTTTTATCACTTTGCGCCATGAACACTGTATTGTTTAGGTCTTGCCTTAAAGTTCCCACACTATTTGGTATACCTATTACTAATTCTCAGTCTCCCACTTCAGAGCCAAGCGTATCTCACTCTGCAGTACAGTACCTGTGTTATCCCTTGTTGATTTAAAGACTTCCGTTTTAAAGACAAACTTCCTTTTTCTTGACTCCTCTGCAGTACCTTTTTTAACCACTGCTGCTTTACAGTCTCGCTTCAGAGACAAATTTTCCTGTTCCTAACTCCTCTGCAGTTTCAGATGTACGATTTCTAATCACAAAATTCCCACACCAATGACTCGTTTTCCTCTCACTGAGTTCCCTATAGTACCTTATTTAATTATTGATGGTTCTGGGACTTCCACTCCAAAGACACGTTTATGGCTTACTGATTACTGTGCAGAGCCTGATGTACCCGTTGCTGATTCCTTTGCTCCCGCTTTGAAGACAAGCACACTTTTTTCTTATTCCTCTGCAGTTTCTGATGCTTCCTCTGCTGATTCTAGGACCCCCATTGCAAATAGGACCCCCATTTCTGCACACTGATACTCTTGCAAATCCTGATGTGTCCATGGCATATTCCAAGGTTACCTTGTCAAAGACAAGTTTACTGCTCACAGATTCCCTGGCATCTCTTTTGATGCACTCAGATACCTAGCTGCTCAAGGGTGATGGCCTCCACCTGACAGCCAATCCAATGGCAAAGAACTACTTTGTCCTCAACTGTCACAGAAAAGTGAATATGTGTAACTGGACCTTGACAAAAATGTCCATTCTGTCCTTTGACCGGATTCAACGTGAGGCAGAAACTTTTTCATTAACTTTTACATGCTGATCAGAGTAATATAATATACTCCACTAAAACTTTTGCCTTATGATTCTGACCAACTGTCTGTGCTTGTTACTTCGTACTCTGGACCTACTATGAAGAAATGTGCATCCGTCTTGCAGTCTTCCGATGGACTTATACAGCTTGTGCCCGAGTCCTCAGCTTTGCTATCACTCTGCATTTTCAAGTATTCAGACTCTCATCATGAACTGATGCCTATGTATATGGAATCCGCTCTGAGCAGCAAGTCTTGGCCGTTGTGTTGACGATGACTGTAATGTTTCCTGAGTCTTCATATGATACATTCTACATATCAAATGCTTTCTACTCAGAGGTAGTACTCACTAAGAAATGGCCTTGCCTCAAATCTGCTACCCCAAAGAGATGGTCCCATATTAAAGTGGCTACCTTGAAGAGACCATTTCATTTCAAGTCGGCCAACAGTCAGAGACATTTCTCCAATAATTCCAGGTCTGATCAAGCCAGGCTCTGATCTCCCAGAGGTCTCTCTTGAAGGCCGGGGGTGGAGGGTGGGGGATACTGTAAGGGTTCCAGTCAAGGATTTGCCGTTGTGGCCTTTTGGTTCCTGGCAAACCTCTTCCTGAACTTGGTAATTTTCTACACCTGTTCCAGTGCTTTAAATAACAGCAAGGTACTCCCAGCCCCTGCCTGAGCATGGTATTCTATTCCATGTCTTCCTCTTCCCTGTTCCTGTGGGTTACCTGTTGCCAATCCCAGCCTGTGACCTCAATTTTGCATCTCTGTCACCTGCCTTGACCTCTTCCTGACTCCAGACTATGACTACTCTAATAGGACTCATTTCCCCTGACTCTGGTCGGTGATCATATACCCCTACCTCAGCTCTGCGGGTCCACTTCCTATCGGAGACGAGCATCATTATACTCCCTTTTTCACGAACACTTTAGTTTCTTGTGATCTTTGAAAATTAGCTAAACTTTACTTTAGCCAACACTATCACCCTGTTGTTTACCACATTTTAATGGCTCATGCAGTAAAGTCCAATAGAAAAAATCGCCAGGGTTTTTAAATCACCATTTTTGACAGCATTGTATCACGGTCCCCGGACCTGAAATCAATGTGGTTTTGCTCCGGAGACCCCCTGATCATCTACACTAGTCATAACATTTAAATTAAAATATGGCGTAATCACCAATATACATAGTATTTTTTTTTATACACCGGATTAATACCACAGGCCGGCAGAGGTCCCCGGGTGGTCGTTGCAAGTGTCCCGGTGGGACCCCTTGGAGGCCCACGGACACTCGCAGGGACCACCCGAGGGCCCCCAGACACCCGTGGGAACCCCCCGGGGTGCCCTGTTGGGTCCATAGACACCCGCGAGGACCACCCAGGGACCCCTGCCGGCCTGGTGTATTAATCCTGTGTCTAAAAAAAAGAAATAATGGTTTTATTTGGGGGCACAGGGGTGAGTTGTGTATTGCTGTTTATTAAATATTGTTGTGGTTATTGGGGGCCTAGAAGGTGGGTAGTAGGGCTGTTGTGTGTATTTTGGTTTATTGTGGGTAGCGGGGATGGGTGAAGTAGTAGTAGCCCAAATTATTAATCGCTAAGGTAATGAAGGGGCTAAGTCCACCCGCAAACCCCCGCAAGGCCTAAACACCCACCAAGGGCCAAATACCACCTTCACTCACCCCGCTACCCACAATAAGCATGGCACTGGTGGTTAACCCCTTCATTACCTTAGCAGTTAGCCGCTAAGGTAATGAAGTTGCCTGTAAATGCATTTTTCATGCATCAGATTCATGCCGGGCTCTCCGGTGCGGATATTAATGAATATCCGCTCCGGAGTCTCCCGGCATCAATCCGATGCAGGAAAAATGTATTTTTTTTCTAATTGGCGTCTCGCTGATTCTTGGCAGCTTCTCACCACCTTCTTGCCAACTTTCTGTAGCGGGACGATTTGGAGAGGAAATCTCCATTCTAGAGCGGCGATCAGCCTCGATAAGCTGATCGGGGCTACTAGAATTGAGCGAGTTTGAGAAGCTGGTGATAAGTGGCGATAAGTGACTTATCGCCGCGCGTTTGGCATTTTTTTTTCTCGGCCAAAAAAAGTGGCGATTTTTGCTCTTATTGCCAGCTTATCGGGGTTTACTGAATAGCAGTAGGCTTTTTGGCGATAGACTGACGATAAGGGGTTTATTGCTGTTTTTAGCATGAGGCCCATAATGGTGTTTGTGGATTTGAAATATGCATACAGTAGATCATCGGGGACTAAGTTAAGGGAAACGAGAAGGCTAGAACACACTACCAGTGGAAGAGAGGCATATTTTGTTCAACAAACAGTGCCTACAAAGCTAAATAAAGTGAAATCTGTAAAATCCAGACACATAATTACTATTATTAAAAACTGTTTGCATATTTCAATATATCTTTCCCAGCAGACTTGGTATAAATCAATCTGATTTTGTACTTTTTGTATTTAGGATTTCAATCCATATTGATTGCAAATCTGTATGTAAACCAAACCCTCAAAATCAATACGTTGCTGGCCCCTCTGGCAGTGCCAGGGTTAATCTTATAAAAGGGGTTATCTAAATCTGATAACACCAAAAAACATAATCTTATTTGTTATTGTCCTCACTGACCTCTAATTTTTGAAATTCAATCATCGCGTGGTCTAATGATGGTTGTTTATTCTGCATGGAATATACCATCTCATGTAGTATCTGGATTATCCAATTTGTTCCTAAAACACAAGCAGAATCAAAATTAACAATTAGCCTGCATTGTACAGCTGTGCCCTGGAGCCCCTATATTAGTGGTCCATAAAATTACTTGGTGAATGGTGGATGCATGTTCATATCTTTTTAGGATCATAATATTCCTTGCTCTTACAGTATATGGAGCTGCACTTGGACACTGGAATAGTGTAACAATCTTATAATTTACACGAGTAAATTGACACTAAGATATTCAACAAACAACAAAAATGGTGCCAAAAATCTGCACCAAATAAATCAAAGCAAAAGAAAACGAATTGGCCTTCATTGGTACTGTGGTTAATCTGGTACTGTTTATTGCATGAATTGAGCACCTGGGAGACTTTGATAAAAAGTCAGTGAGATGGTAGGGGCAACCTATTAAATGTTAAGCCTGCTAGCTACCCTTAACCAATCAAGCGGCCTATGTTATAGGCTCATAAGGTCCTGTCAGTAGCCAAAGTGGCTCAGTGGCTGGCAAAATTTATTTTGTGTTACCCCCGTGTTGCCAATTTATTCCGTTGTTTATATTGCTGTTGTGTACTTCATAAGACTCAATTGTGTTGTTGGCTAATAATTCACTCAGCCCGGCCAACATACAATTAAATCTTGGACTGTAATCTAATCTGGGCTAGGGGAAGTGCTTGGTAAGACTTCGGAAGTGGAGAAAGCTGTGGACTCAGATTGGTGAAACACCTATTCCAATAGTAGAGCCATTTGTGGGAGATATCATGCTGAATGTGGGAACTGAGGCCTGGGTCCTAGGCCCACTGGCTCATTTTCCATTGGTGAATTTGAATTTCCCACTCTCCTTAAGCATGGCTCTGTGGGCTGTCCTAAACTGCTGTCATCTCCCACGGCTCTGATTGGTCTGTCTCAGGTGAGCCCTCATTCTCTGATTGGCCAGCAAAGACAATCTCTTCGTTGATTGATCGGCACCAGGTCTTTTAGGGTTTCAAATGGTGCCCAAGAAAGTTTGGAAGTGATAGGTGATATAATAGGGTACTGGGATACTCTGAGGCGGACGGATCGTGGAAGACATCCTAGGTAAGCTAGCTACGGCAACGCTCCGCATATAGTGAGCAAGGATTCCCCTGGTGACCTTCTGTTACGTTGATATAAGATGCTCTTGTGCCCTGCATTTCTTTTGTTGTTCCGGACGAAATAAACTTTTTATTTAACTCCTTCGTTCTGTTTGATGCTTGCGATCCCGGTGTAATTGTCTGGTCTTCCGTGACTGCCACTATGGTCATTATATAAACTATGATAGAGCCTCTCAGCCCATTGAAGTCAATGCGGTTTCAATGCAATAGTGCCAGATCAGTGCTTATTCCGTTTATAGAATAAGGGCCTATGGGGGTCACCAAGAGGTGGTAATATATTTCCCATAAGAATATTGTAAAATTAAAGCAATAAAGGGATCACTATTTTTCCTAAGCTTTAAAAAAAATGTTTCCTCTGTGGTCAAGTTGTTGAATGCAATTTAATTAAATACATAGATGCTACCAAATTGCCAGTAAATTAGGAAATTTTGAATTCAAGAGATTTTTTACATTATTATTTTTTAGCCTCAGTATTTTCTGCCGTATTATGATCGGTGTTATACAGTATTCTACTTTGGTACACCAAATGCTTAACTTATATGCAATTCTGTTTTTTACTATATATTGTGCACAAAAGCATGGCTAGACCCCGGGCAAAAAATATTTCAGGGCTCCATTAATATTAATACTGACTGCAATTTTTTTCTCTCTCCGCAATCCTCTCCCTAATCCTCTCTCTCATGATCACTCCTCATCTCTCCCCATCCCTCATCTCTCCCCATCCCTCATCATCATCATCATCATCACATCATCATCCCCTCTCCCCCTCATCATCACCTCTCCCCCTCATCATCACCTCTCCCCTTCCTCTTCATCATCTCTCCCCTCACATCATAATCATCATATCCCCCCCTTATCATCTCTCCCCCTCCTCCTCCTCATCATTTCTCCCTCTCATCCTTCTCATCATCTCTCCCCTTCCTACTCCTCATCATCAGCTCTCCCTCTCATCATCACATCATCAGCTCTCCCCTCATGATCATCACCATCACCATCTCTCCCCCTCATCATCACATCACCTCTCCCCCTCATCATCATCACAACCACCTCCCCCCTCATCATCATCACCTGTATCCCTCATCATCACCTCTCCCCCTCATCATCACCTCTCCCCCTCATCATCAGCTCTCCCCCTCATCATCACTTCTCCCCCTCATCATCACATATCCCCGTCCTCCATGCCTACTTTTGGGTGGTATTAAAGACAGGTGGAGGGAGATGGTATGTGGCGGCAGGCCCCCGGCGTTAAACAGAAGTTAAGCCGGTAGATTTAGAAGGAGAGGAGCAAGCTTTAGTGGTCTGACCCAGAAGTCTTTCTTACTTCTGGTGTAAAAGTACTGTCATCGAGCTCTGATTGTGAGGATTGTCCATTGGTCACCCTCTCTCCATCTCTCTCACCCTCTCTCCATCTCTCACCCTCTCTCCGTCTCTCTCACCCTCTCTCTGTCTCTCTCACCCTCTCTCCGTTTCCGGCTCACATATTGTTGCTTTAATTGGGCTGTACAGCTGCTGCGGTTCTCCCTAGCAAGAGGCTGGGCTTGGTTCTTAGCAGGGCTTTCTGGTTGAGGATGAGAGGGAACTCCAGCAGGCTGGAGGAGACCAGGGCACAGAGTAGGACAACCAGCAAGAAATCCAGCGATTTTTACTGTGCAAGTCACTATACTGTAGCCATGTGAAATAAAGTTTGTTTATAGAGTTTACACCCAAGCCTCCATCTGTCTCTGCTGCCTGCACCAGTCTAGAGAACAGACAGACAGAATTCACATTTTCCTGGATGTGAACTTGGAAAATTAACACATCAGTGGCCAGTCTTATGTATGGTGTTTGCAGAGTGTTTGCATTTTAATGTACCTTACAGCCCATTTAAGTAAATAGGTTATAAGGGGTCTTCTTGTATTGGAAGATGTCTTAAGAAATAGCACCGCTTATTATTACTATTATAATGTATTTATAACGTGTCAGCATATTCCATAGCGCAGTACAATAGGGTTAAAATAACCACTGTTGTTGCAATATAACACATTCAAAAGTGTTGATGTACTGCACATGTAAATTAAACCTCTGACCAATCCTTTCACTTCAAAATAGGATAGTAATGCATTGTGTTGCTGTCCCACCTGGGAACTAAGAGGTTAACAGAATTACATTCACAACAATACTGCTTTATGTAATGCACTGGTCAACGAACACGGGTAATCTGATAACTGAATAAACTGTCTATGTTTTCTATGACTGGGTGGTTGATTCGTGGAAAGGCCTCCCAACAGAGGTGTTTAGGGGCTAATACAGTAAGAGAATACAAACATGCTTGGCTTATACTGCATATAGGCCATCCTAAATATGAAAGAAAGCAAAGGATGAAATAGGGTCCGAGGTTTTACATCAGATAAGAAAATGTGCAGACCCTGTGAGCCAAGTGGTTGGTTCTCATCTGCCATCAAATTCTATGTTTCTATGTCTAATCACTCACCGCATTTGGGATAAGTTACAGCCAGCAAATCCTCTTCTCTGGCCTCAAAAGATTCTAACTCTTGGAAGGTCTCCTGACTACAGACAGCACTGGGGTACAGAACCCCTTTATAAGTAAACACCAGCTCCTCAGCTGATTTCTTGCTAGCTTCCTTAGCTATTTGCTCCATGGCTTCTTGGTTTGTCTTGCTTCCTTGCTTAGAGCTAGACATTTTACTGCAGTATGAAAAACCTTCCAGGACTTACAAACACTGCCTTTTTGTAGGGAGAAGTGGGAGGGGTGTGTTTAGAGAGATTGTGCAATGACACCCTCAGACCGTATAATATTTAATTGTTTATACTGTATGCAGCTATTTAGACTGGGCTTCAATTAAAAGCAGGTTACCCCTTCTGGGGTTTTGTTTTGGGGTGTTTTAAGCCCCCTGCCCACCCTTTTGTTAATGGATGACAATGAGGGTCTCTCATTGTTCGAAGCTGAACATTAACAGAGGTTTGTGGATTTGAGATGTTAAGAAGAACTCTATTGTATATAATTAACACTATTATCCGTTAAAGCTAACATAATGCCCTGTAAACCAAAACGACACTAAACTCTGCATTAGGGAGCTTTGAATATCCCTGTTATCACTAGAGATTGATGTCTTTTTTTTGTCTTTTTTTGTGATTTTGGATCCACCTCGGATTGGGCAGTTCCTTTGATCTGTGGATCCCTCTCCAAAAGAACAATCAGCAATTTCAGATTTTTTTTCTTTCAGTCAAAGAACAGTTCCCGGATTAATTTTTGATGAGACAGAGACACCTTTCTAATTTTTTAGCAATCAGCAGTTGTGTATATATATTCCATCAAACAAATTAGGGAGACATGCCTGTGCTGAAAAAGAAGCAAACCTGAGAGATATGCTAATAGTTACATAGTTACATATCAGATGAGGTTGAAAAAAGACATACGTCCATCAAGTTCAACCTATGCTAAATTTAGACAACAGATACTTTATCCTATATCTATACTTACTTACTGATCCAGAGGAAGGCAAACAAAAAACCACAGTGTTATATCATCCAATAATATCTCATAAGGGGAGAAATAAATTCCTTCCTGACACCAAGAATTGGCAATCGGATTATTCCCTGGATCAACATTCTTCCCATGTTTACTTATTTGGTATTTCCCTGTATACCTTTCCTTTCCCAAAAGATGTCCATTTTTTTTTTTAACAAATCCCTTGTATCTGCCATCACAGTCTCCATGGGTAATGATTTCCACATTTTAACTGCCCCCCTACTGTAAAGAACCCTTTCCTTCATTACTGGTGAAATATTCTTACCTCCAACCTAAAGGGATGCCCCCGAGTCCTTTGTACTGCCCTTCGGATGAATAGTTCTTTTGAAAGCTCCCTGTACTGTCTCCGAATATATTTGTATATACCTGTACTGTCCCCGAATATATTTGTATATAGTTATTATATCCCCACTTAGATGCCTCTTTTCTAATGTAAATCTAATTTAGCTAGCCTCTCCTCGTAAGTTAGATTGTCCATCTCCTTTATTAATTTGGTGGCTCTTCTCTGCACTCTCTCTAGATCCATAATGTATTTTCTAAGGAGTGGTGCCCAAAATTGTACTCCATATTCAAGGTGTGGTCTTACTAATGCTTTGTAAAAGGGCATAATTATGTTTACTTCCTGTCAGGTTGAGCTCACCACAAACGAGGCGGGACTGCGGTGCTGAGGTGGGAAAGGATATAACGCCACCCACAGCCACGAGGGCACGTCTTGAGAGTAGAATGGTCTGGGTGTCCGAGTCGGGGCAGGAGAGGTACGGATGGTAGTGGGTGCTGTTAGCCAAGTCCGGGATTAGAGAGAGAGATGTAATCGTTTACCGTTTGCCGAGTTCGGGGTGCCAGAGGTGCGGAGAGTCGTATTGCTGTATGCCAAGTTTGGGGTGCCAGAGGTGCGGAGAGTCATATTGCCGTATGCCAATTTCGGGATGCCAGAGGTACGGAGAGTTGAAGAGGAAGCCGGTTTGGTACACGAGGAAGACTGCAAGAAAAGACAAGACAGGACTAGAGAGGCAGAGAGTGATGAGAACAACTGGTTCTATGCTCAGCCGACGAGTTAGTGACACCGCAGGGTATATATAGGTGAGAGGAACCAATGGCAGGGTAGCAAAGTGGGGGGGTGTGGGTGGGCCATACTGCGACAGGGATAGGTCCAGAAGGGCTCCCGGGGGAGGAGCTATAGAGCCCAATAGTAAGGCTGGATTTGATTGCAGCAACAGTTTGGGGTCTTGTGCCTTTAAGAGGCTGGTGCGCCTCCGTGTGGCAGTGCCTCCACGAGGCTGCCCTTGCGGCGCGTGACCGGGCATGCCCTCAGGACCGGCAGTAGAAGAGGAACACCGGCGTGCGCGCATGCACCCGCGTGGAGCTGCAATCGGGGTCCTGGAAGGAGGCTGCCTGCGTGCCGCGGGAGGACCTGGCGGAGCTGCAGGTGAGTGGGGAGCTCGCCGAGGGCGGCGTGACTCCCCGTTTGTCACAGTACTCCCCCCCCCCTTCAGGGGCGACCTCCGGGTGTCCATGGCAAGGTTTGGAGGGATTCCTACGATGGAATGCTTGGACGAGTCGAGGGGCGTGGAGATCTCGGTGGGAAACCGATGAGCGTTCCTCAGGTCCGAACCCCCTCCAGTGGACCAGGTACTGTACTCCTCCTCTGGAGATCCTAGAATCCAGGATAGAGTGGACCTCGTACTCCTGTTGACCTTGGATCAGAAGAGGGAGTGGAGGAGAAGTGGTCTTGGAAAAACGAGGACTCTGAAATGCTGGTTTTAGCAAGGATACATGAAAGATGGGGGGAATCCTCATTGAGGGTGGAAGACGCATGCGATAAGCCACTGGATTAATCCTCCTGACCACGGGGAAGGGACCGAGGAACTTGGGTGCCAACTTCATGGTGGGAACCTTTAGTCGAATATTCCTGGATGAAAGCCATACCCTGTCTCCTGGAGAGAATTCTGGGACCTGGCGTCGATGGCGATCTGCCTGGAGTTTTTGTCTTCCGGTGGCCACTCTTAGGTTCTCCTGAATCTTCCTCCATAAGTCTTTCAGCCGGGTGATACGTTTGTCAACTGATGGTACCCCAGAGGATAGGGGGGAGGAGGGTAAGCGGGATGGGTGAAACCCGAAATTTACAAAAAAGGGAGATTCTTGAGTGGAGTCATTACATAAGGAGTTGAGGGCAAACTCGGCCCAAGGTAGCAGATCCACCCAATCGTCCTGTGTATCGGTTATGAAACATCGAAGGTACTCTTCCAGGTTTTGATTAGCTCTCTCCGTCTGCCCATTGGTCTGTGGGTTGTATCCTGAGGAGAATTGTAGTGAAATACCTATTTTTAGAGAGAAAGCTCGCCAAAATTTTGAAATGAATTGGGACCCTCTGTCCGAGACGATGGTTGACGGCACTCCATGGAGACGAAAGATTTCCTGGATGAAAACATCCGCAAGCCTGGGGGAATTCGGAAGACCTCTCAAGGGAACAAGATGAGTCTGCTTGGAAAAGCGATCAATGACAACAAGGATAGTATTCATCCCTTTGGAAGTGGGAAGATCCACGCTAAAATCCATAGAAATATGGTTCCAAGGCCGATCTGGGATGGGTAATGGAAGAAGAAGGCCTGCTGGTTTGACCCGGGTACTTTGTTGCGAGCACATGTGCCACATGCCTTCACAAATTCCTCCACATCTTTAGACATCCCTGGCCACCAGAAGGTTCGTTGGGTGAGGTCGTTAGTTTTCCGCATCCCTGGGTGTCCTGCCGATTTAGAGGAATGGCACCACTCGAGGACTCTCTTGCGATGTTGCGGTGCAGTGTAGAGCCTTCCCTCTGGGACCTTGAGCCCCATAGGAGCCTGTAATTGCTCAGACCGGATCTTGTCCATGATGTCGAAGGAGTTGGCGGATATGATAAATTTGGAAGGAATTATCGTCTCTAGCCACTCTTCAGACCTATCCTCTGCAAGCAACTGCCGTGACAGAGCATCTGCCTTCAGGTTTTTGGAGCCTGGGACGAAGAAGATGAAGTAATTGAACCGGGAGAAGAATAACGCCCAGCGGGCTTGTCGGACGCTCAATCGACCTGCCCCTTCTAAGTAGAGGAGGTTCTTATGGTCTCTGAGGATGGTTATGGGGGTTTCCGTGCCTTCTAAGAGGTGTCTCCATTCCTCTAATGCCAACTTAATTGCCAAGAGTTCCCGGTTTCCGACATCATAATTCCGTTCTGCGGAAGAAAAATTCTTAGAAAAGAAGGCACATGGGTGTAATCTGGCTAAGGGCGAAGTCCTTTGGGACAAAATGGCGCCAGCCCCGACGTCAGAGTCATCCACTTCCAGGGTAAATGGGAGATTAGGATCTGGGTGGGTGAGGATCGGGGCAGACACGAAAGCCTTCTTGAGAAGATTAAATGCTTGAATGGCGGTTCCGGGCCACGATGAGGGATCTGCACCTTTTTTGGTTAGAGCAGTGATGGGAGATACCGTGGTGGAAAAATTGCGAATGAAGCGACGGTAGTAGTTTGCGAAACCTAGAAAGCGTTGCACGGCTTTAAGGGTGGTCGCACGAGGCCAGTCCAGAATGGCCTTTAGTTTCGCTGGATCCATAGTGAACCCGGAGTCAGAGATAATATATCCCAGGAACGCCATGGACGTCAGATGGAATTGGCATTTCTCCAATTTCGCAAAGAGATGGTTCTCCCGGAGGCGTAACAGCACCTGCTGAACGTGTTTAATGTGCTCTTGGACGGACTTAGAAAAGATTAGGATGTCGTCTAAGTAAACGATGAGAAATTTGTTAAGAATGTCCCAGAAAATTTCATTGACGAAGTCCTGAAAGACTGCTGGCGCGTTGCACAGGCCAAACGGCATGACCAGGTATTCATAATGGCCGTCATGGGTGTTAAACGCAGTCTTCCACTCATCCCCCTCGCGTATCCTTACCAAATTGTAAGCGCCCCTTAAGTCCAATGTAGAATAAATGGTTGCTCCTTGAAGGCGATCGAAGATCTCTGAAATCAAAGGCAGCGGGTAGCGTTTTTTGCGCGTGATCTTATTCAAGCCCCGGTAATCGATGCATGGGCGAAGAAACCCGTCCTTCTTCTTTACAAAAAAGAAGCCCGCTCCGACTGGGGAAGAAGATTTTCTGATGAAACCCCTCTCCAAATTCTCCGTAATGTAGCTGTTCATGGCTTTAGTCTCTGGAAAAGAAAGTGGATAAGATCGCCCCCTGGGAAGGGCTGCCCCAGACAGTCAAAAGGTCGGTGCAGGGGTAGGACCTCGGATCGTGCCTTGTCAAAAACATCGTGTAAATCCAAGTATACTACGGGCAAGGAGTTGACCTCCTCTGGCATGGTACGCAAACCTCTTACCTTCTGGGGCAGCCTGGTACAGGTTTTGGCACATTGAGCACCCCACTGGATAGGTTCCCGGTTGGTCCAGTCGAGGTGAGGATTATGGAGTTGGAGCCAAGGAAGGCCCAGGATCAGCTCGACGGAAGGAGTGTGGATGACATTGAGGGTAATGGTCTCCATATGAACCCCGACGAACTGTAGTTGAAGAGGCACCGTCTGCAGTGTGATGAAGGCTGGCTGTAGTGGTCGGACATAAATGGCCTCCAGGCCGACTGGAATCCTCTTGCAGGTAATGTGACAGAGTCACTAACTCAGTAGGCTGGAATAGTGAATGGAAAGACACTGCAGCCAGTTCACAGAGTGTTAATCTCCTCAGACAGAAAGAAGCACACCTGCAGCCTAATTAAACAGGGGCTGAACTATCAGTGAAACAAGTGCTTTAAAAAGCAGGAAGTTGCTCACACAAGGTGAGCTTGTTTTTCCACAGGAAGGTGGAGAGAACTCTCCCGGCTTGGAAGCCGTAGCAGCTGCTGCTGCTCTGGTCCCCAGTCCTGCGAGGAGCTTTGCTGCTGGGACCAGCTGGGACCCCAACCCAGGATAAAGATAAACATTGCTGCGAGGCTGGACACAGCCTGCTCCCCGGAACCGTGTTCCTGTTTGCTGTTGGAGCTGAAACAGATAAGACTTTATTCTTAATATGCTTATTGGTTATCGTTTGTGTAGCATGTTTTGGGCATGACCAGATTAGCTGGCTGTCCTGTTAGTAAGGGCTCAAGAAGTGAGTTAGTGTCCCTAACGGGACTAGGCTTTAATTTGCAAGAAAGTAGTTTCTTAAAGGGACAGTGCACCCGTATTTATTTTGGTTGTGGCTAATAAACCACTATAGTTGAACGTTTCCCACCGTGTCTAGCGTCTTACTGACCCCGCCGCGAGGCCGTCCTGCCACAGGTGGTGTCAGAAGTGGGATGCTACGCCTCTGGGGGTCAGTAGATGAAGATGTGTTGAGACACTGAACTCAAGCGGAAAAAAAAATGATTTTTTGCTGAAGCATGGAAGTTACAGCTAGCAAGCGCTGAGTGTAAATTTTGCCCCGTCGGGTATGAAAGGATTGCTGTGTAAAGCTAATGCCTTTTGCTGAAGTGAGTGAATTTGCAGCTAGCAAGTGCTGTGAGCAAAGTTTGCCCTGTCTGGTAAAAAAGAAAGTGAAAATGAATTTTGGCAAAGATGTTGCCCTAAGAAGAACCCAGAAGGTTCAAAGATTGTAAAGCCCATACAAGTTACATGTGTTGTGCAAAGTCTGCCTCGTCGGGTGTGAAGAAAAAAAAAAATCCGGGGTTTTAAAATGGCCGCCGTCATGTGTCAGTTTTGCAATGTACATAACCATACAAAACAGTGTCCCTTCAGGCCATACGATGATGATGATGATGACGACTCGTATGTGGCCCCTGGAGGAGTGCCGTACCCACAGATGAATTTAGTATGCTGGGCCTGTCATAAAGTAGGTTACATGGAAGATGTGTGCCCCAAAATTTTCAAAGACAAACAGCTGCAAAAGCAAGCAACGCCCTATGAGTGCAAGCAAGATGTGGAAGCTGATACCAGTGAGCATGTGCCCAGTACCACTGATATCTCTGGAGCTAATAAAGCAAAAAGAAAGAAGAAAAAGAAAACTGTTCCTCAAATCACATGCGTCAGAAAGGCACCGAGATGTGCTGCAGACCGGAGTGACCGGCAGAATTGTCATAGGAACGGTGGCAAAGGAAAAGGAGGAGCAAAGGGAAGCTGAATCCTTGATCCAGGGAAAAGAGGCCTTAATTTCTGCACTCCAAACTGCCCAGCGTGATTATGATGTCTTGCAGAAACAATTGAATAGGGAGCGAGAAGCTAATGCAGAGGTACAGAGGTGTATACTCCCAGCTATACAAGAGTATGTGGCTTTAAAGAAAACAGAAAGAAATAGAGGCTGGGGCGCTCCCTTGTTTATTAGGCTTGTGGTCTGGCCTGTTTTGCAATGTGTAACCAAATAAGGGGTAGTGTATACTTGCCCTTGTTGTTTTCTGCAGCTGAACCTGGAAAGAAGATAAAGCCCGGAATCTTCTTGAAATGACAGTAGAATCGGTGGGTTGGTCAGCGCACGGGTTCTTTTGCTCACAGGATGAAAAGAGAAAAATGAGGGACACGTGATTAGTGTTAAACTAGACAAAACATTGTTGTTGTCTAAAATTGTAAAAAATAGTAAAAATTGTAAAAAATGCTCCAATAAAATTTTTTAAATTCTGGATTTGGGGCTTGGAACCGCCTAAAGTAAAATAAAATAAAAACTACTCCATAAAAATTCTTAAAAGTGAAATTCTGTGGTGGTTGGTGGACTGAAGGATGTAAAATAAAAATAAAAATGATAATGTAATGAATGTGGGGGTGGGTGATTAGCGCGCTCTTGCGCAGCCTGCTGGAAAGCAGGGATGGTGATGCTGCTTATGCAGTACTACACAGTCTGCTGCCTGGCGAAGATAGTGTTGCTGGCTTGGCGGTATTCTTTATATTTATGTGATGCCAGAAGCAGTGGCTTCCTACTCCTCCTACTGGAGGTGGTTTGCGGTGCTGATTAATAAAGTAAAATGTAGTTGCTGGTGTAGGGGTGCCTGCCTACTCCTCCTTATGGAGGTGGTATGTAAGTGACTTCTCTCCCGGGTGCCCGATTCAAAGAAAGAAAGGGCCAGACCGGTGAGTAGGTGAAGATAAGTTTATTGAATGCATACAACAGCAAATAGGAAAAAAACACTTACAGTACAGCTTGGGCAGCAGCTCAGCTTCAGCTTAGACGTCCGATGGCGCTCCTCCGACCGGTGTATCCCCCGTGACCGCGTCCGATGGCGGGAACCGGAAGGGGAGGGCTTACCGGATGTCAGCAGGCTGGCTGGGTCCTTCAGGTAATGGGCTCCGGCAGGGAACTACGCGTTTCGCAATGATGCTTCGTCAGGTTCCTGCCGGATGCCCTGGGTCTTCCCTTTTTATAGGTTAAAAAAGCTGCTTGATTGATTGATTGCATTCACTTAATGCTCTATACAATTTTTGTATTAAAACAGCTTATACATCAATCGGTGGTCTTGTTTATTTTATACATTGGCTAGAATGGACTAATGGGGGAAAGAAAGGTGAATGGAATGTGGATACAAAGTTTACATAGTCTTTAAAATGAGACAGATAGTTAATTTATGCACACATGGTTCCACTCCTTCTAATTGGATTGCCTGGTGATTGATTCTTCCACATGTGGGTGTGCTCTTTAGTACTCAGGAAAAATACATACTTTGTTATACAAGTTTCTTAAAATGGGTACTTTAACAGAGTTATGTTGTACTAGAGCCTTGTACTTGAATCCCCATGTAGATATGCATATCTATATACTTATGCAGAAGATGGTTGAAGGGATATTAGGTATAAATTATATATGATCTATAATCTAATACAGAATTTTGTCAGAGTCCATGTGTGGTGATTGGCTCACTGTATACGTCTCTTCATTGGTGTTTTGAGCTAAAAATGCTTTATAGCGTTATAAAAGATATGGAATAGTAAAATATAAGATATGAATACTGATAAGAATGTATATTTTGAAAATGTCAAAAATGTATAAAAATGTATAAAAATTATGTGTTTTCCGTGTTTCACTGATGTCTTTATGGTGTATGAGTTTGGGTCATTATAGACTCTGAATACCTTAGTGCTCTTTTGTGTGTTGTATCGGGGATTCGATTCCAGGGTCATAGTTCTTAGTCATTCTATATCTGTGCGTCTAGTGGGTTAGGCTACACAGATGCTAGGATTTAAATGCATGTTTTGTGGTACATTGAGAGGTAAATTGTCACAAATAATGGTGGATCTTCACAGTTGCGCCGGTACTAGTAGAAGGGGAGGGAGAGAAAAGAGGGGATTAGGGTGAAGATAGAAAGAGAGAAGAGAAATGAGATATGGAAGATAGATGGGAAAAGGGAGCGGGGAAAGAGGGGAAGGTGGAGAGGGAGGGGAGAAAAGAAAAGAAACATGATTAGTATAGTGTATCTTGCATGGGACGCAGTCTTTACTCTAGGAATGCCCCAATATCTATATCAATGTTGAGTCCTAGGGGTGCTAGCGTTTTCAATTTGTAAATCCATAGAGTTTCCTTCTTAGCTAGTTTGGTTAGTCTATCGCCTCCTCGCCAAAGGGGTGGGATCTGTTCTATGGCTCTATAGGTGAGGCCGGAGGGGTCTCCTTGGTGTTTTATTGAAAAATGTTTAGACACGCTATGGGTCATTAGCTGCCGTCGAATGTTCCCAATATGCTCTAATATGCGAACCTTTAGAGGTCGGCTGGTACGGCCGACATACTGTAGACCGCAGGGGCAGTTTAATAGATAAACTACGTGATCGCTCTTACAGTTGATGAACTGTGTAGTTTTAAATTGTTCGCCTGTTACATTAGATGAGAAATTTATTTTATCGCTGCAGCCCTGTTTGCAAGCTTTGCAGGTGCTGCACTTAAAAAAACCGTTTGCTGTTGATAGCCAATTGTTCTCCTTCTTAGAGTTGTCTGTTCTGAACAGACTTGGTGCTAGCTTTGTTTTTATATTGTCAGCTCTTTTAAAGATGACCCTTGGTCTCATGACTAAGAACTATGACCCTGGAATCGAATCCCCGATACAACACACAAAAGAGCACTAAGGTATTCAGAGTCTATAATGACCCAAACTCATACACCATAAAGACATCAGTGAAACACGGAAAACACATAATTTTTATACATTTTTGACATTTTCAAAATATACATTCTTATCAGTATTCATATCTTATATTTTACTATTCCATATCTTTTATAACGCTATAAAGCATTTTTAGCTCAAAACACCAATGAAGAGACGTATACAGTGAGCCAATCACCACACATGGAATCTGACAAAATTCTGTATTAGATTATAGATCATATATAATTTATACCTAATATCCCTTCAACCATCTTCTGCATAAGTATATAGATATGCATATCTACATGGGGATTCAAGTACAAGGCTCTAGTACAACATAACTCTGTTAAAGTACCCATTTTAAGAAACTTGTATAACAAAGTATGTATTTTTCCTGAGTACTAAAGAGCACACCCACATGTGGAAGAATCAATCACCAGGCAATCCAATTAGAAGGAGTGGAACCATGTGTGCATAAATTAACTATCTGTCTCATTTTAAAGACTATGTAAACTTTGTATCCACATTCCATTCACCTTTCTTTCCCCCATTAGTCCATTCTAGCCAATGTATAAAATAAACAAGACCACCGATTGATGTATAAGCTGTTTTAATACAAAAATTGTATAGAGCATTAAGTGATTGCAATCAATCAATCAAGCAGCTTTTTAACCTATAAAAAGGGAAGACCCAGGGCATCCGGCAGGAACCTGACGAAGCATCATTGCGAAACGCGTAGTTCCCTGCCGGAGCCCATTACCTGAAGGACCCAGCCAGCCTGCTGACATCCGGTAAGCCCTCCCCTTCCGGTTCCCGCCATCGGACGCGGTCACGGGGGATACACCGGTCAGAGGAGCGCCATCGGACGTCTAAGCTGAAGCTGAGCTGCTGCCCAAGCTGTACTGTAAGTGTTTTTTTCCTATTTGCTGTTGTATGCATTCAATAAACTTATCTTCACCTACTCACCGGTCTGGCCCTTTCTTTCTTTGAATCGGGCACCCGGGAGAGAAGTCACTTACATACCACCTCCATAAGGAGGAGTAGGCAGGCACCCCTACACCAGCAACTACATTTTACTTTATTAATCAGCATCGCAAACCACCTCCAGTAGGAGGAGTAGGAAGCCACTGCTTCTGGCATCACATAAATATAAAGAATACCGCCAAGCCAGCAACACTATCTTCGCCAGGCAGCAGACTGTGTAGTACTGCATAAGCAGCATCACCATCCCTGCTTTCCAGCAGGCTGCGCAAGAGCGCGCTAATCACCCACCCCCACATTCATTACATTATCATTTTCATTTTTATTTTACATCCTTCAGCCCACCAACCACCACAGAATTTCACTTTTAAGAATTTTTATGGAGTAGTTTTTATTTTATTTTACTTTAGGCGGTTCCAAGCCCCAAATCCAGAATTTAAAAAATTTTATTGGAGCATTTTTTACAATTTTTACTATTTTTTACAATTTTAGACAACAACAATGTTTTGTCTAGTTTAACACTAATCACGTGTCCCTCATTTTTCTCTTTTCATCCTGTGAGCAAAAGAACCCGTGCGCTGACCAACCCACCGATTCTACTTTAAAGAAAACAGAGCAACTCTTGCGGAGTGAGTTGGAGGAGCTGACGACAAGCTTGAATAAAGCCAACACCGCTATTGCTAACATGGAATCAGAGAGAACAAGTCCTGACTGGAAACTATGCTATCAGATGTCCCAGGGAGATGTGCAAAACTTCATCAAAGACTTAGAAGTTTCTCACCAAGAAGCTAGCACGCTCAAAACAGAGCTGGAGCTCTCACGCCAGGAGGGCCACAGTCTAAACACAGAGCTGGGTATGTTGAAGGAAACCCATGAGAATGCCCTGAGGGATTTAGAGACTGTAAGGAAGGAGAATGTAAGTCTGACGCAGAAAAATTCAGACTTGACTGATCAAATCAGTAAAGGTGATAAGAAGCTCCACCAAGCAGGAAAAGTGGAGAAGCAATTGATCCAGGAAAAGCTAGAGGTACAGGAAGCACTGCAGAATGCAGAGAAAATGCTGGAAAAAGAATGCCTCGCCCTGGAGCAGCTGAAGATCACGTTGAGCGCCACAAGAGCATCGCTGGAGGCGGAGCTTAGAAGCCAGGTGACTCTGTGTGAGAGGGAACATGAGAAGGTCCAAAGACTGGAGCAAGAGCTGGAGAAGCAGAGAGGCAACTCCATCTCCATGAGTCAGTATGCCAAGGAGAAAGAAGCCTGGAAGACAGAAGCAACAGCGATACTGGCGACAAGAACTGCAGAGCTCAAAAAGATGGAGGAGGCGTTGATGCAAACCCAGAGTAAGCACCAGGAAGAGGTGAAGGCCCTGAGAGGGGACTGGCAGCATCAGATTGAAGAGCTGCAAACGCAGGTTGCTGAGCGCAAGATACAGCTCGCCGAGCGGGAGAAGGTGACCGTCCGACAGGTGGCTTGCCTGATGTTGCACCATGAAACCGAGATGGCTGATATCCACAAGCGGCTGGACTACACGAGCAATGAGGGGGCCCGGCTACAGCTGGAGCTAGACAAGGTCCGGGAGGAGCACCAGCAGCTGCAGGTCCAGAATAAAGAAAGAGAGACAGATTTAAGCCTTGCTCTGAGTCTACTAGGAGACGTAGAATCGCGACTCAATTCTAACGAAGATGAACTAGCAGCCGCACTGAGTGAAAGAAGAAAGGCAGAAGGACTGCTTCAAGACCTGAGGAAGGACCTGGAGTCTGAGTGTGCTGGCCGCAAGATGGCGGAGAAACAAAAGTGTGACCTGGTCAAGGAGCTTGAGGCTCTGAAGACTGAGCGGGACGCTACGTTGGACTCTACGGCTGACCAGCAGGAGGTTTCTCAGATGAAGCTGGAGGAAAAGCTTGCAACCCCAAGACAGACGTTTGGGTTACTGAAGCAGTCCAAGGAAAAGGTGGCGGTAGAGATAAAACAAGGGAGGCACTCCAGGAAGCATGACCGTGATACCGTTGCAGAACTACAGTCTACTTTCCACAAGGCACGGAATGCGAAGGCCAAATTGCGATGCACTAGCACAGTAAGAATCCAATCAAACTACAGTGCCCAGGGGAAACAAAGTGGATTCCTTGCCATGAGGGCAGCCACTGCGAAGAGACAGCCGCGAATGAGACGAAAGTGTGCCCGTGATCATAAGGGGAGAAAGACCGCACAGATAGTCCAGCAAATCTCCCAACAGAGTAAGTTAAAGAGTCAAGACAGAAAGGCCCAAGCCTATGAGTCTGCTGACCGTAAAAGGGAGGTGTACTTCGGGTTAAAAGGAATCCCGACCAAGTTGAAGTACTGAAGATAAATGGTGTGGATCCCAACACTGAAGGTACACTGAGGAAGAAAGGTCCAAAAGAGAAGGCCAAACAGTCACTGGCGAGTGTATGCAATGAGCTGACCGAGGTCAATGCTCTTCTACAGGATAAGGGAGACTCTGAGCACAAGAGGACAAGGACAACAATGCATCTTCAGGATTTACAGATCAAGGTCACAGCGTGGCGTAGAGTCCTGGCAGAGAGAGCTAATAGACAGCAGGATGCTCAGGAACCTTGTCAAGAAGAGATACATCAAAAGCAGAGCATCAACCTTAAACTGAAACTGGCACAAGACAAAGATATAGGGAGGTACCAGTCTTCAGACCCAGGTGGCCTGGTAATTACCCCAAAAAGAAAATGCCTAAATTGGAAGGCAAGAAAAAAAAAAGCGGGGAGGGAAGGGCCGACGTCAGACATTTTCGACGAAGATGCTGGTGCACGGGAATGCTGCACGGGCCGCTCCACAGGACAATGTTTCGCTGGGGAGAGGGATATGTGACAGAGGGCTCTATGCAGTAAGCGTTGATAAGGGTTTTTTCGCCATTTTATAGCCAAAATTGGGTTTGAGATTCAGTAAGCGCCGATATGTGCTTGATTTCGGCAGGTTTCGTAGCCGATAATTTTGTTATGGCCAGTCTGCTGCCGATAAGCCTGTTTTCGGCACTTATCGCCACTTTTTTAAATCGGCTGGATTCAAGTAGCAAAATCAGCTTATCGGGGCTGATCGGCACTAAGAAATTGAGACTTTATGGCCAATTTCTCCCGCCAACTAAAGTTGGCAAGTTGGAGGGGAGAACAATCGCTAAGGCTGCCGGAACGGCACTTAGAAAAAAAAAATCATCTGTACATCAATGGAGTCAATGGAGCGGGGACGTTTAACATTATAGTACTGTTTACGTTCCATTGCTCACAATACAAATGTGATTAGCATTACAGTGTGGGGGGCATTCACTGCATTGTGTCACACCTGACGTGTATTATTTGATTTACATTGTACTTTTATATGTTTTCATCATTTGCGTGTCACATTACTCATAATGTGATGATGTGTCAAGGGAAAATCCTATACTCAACTCTTAAAGGAGAACCTCACGTCATATCACACATTTTACTGAATTGAGCGACAATTGTTTATATGATGTTACACATGTCACACATCTAACACATCCACCGTATATTCATGTTGCTTTACATTACACAATGCTTGTAATGTGTAACGCATCTTTAAACTTTCATGTACATCTTTCTTCTCATGTTTACATGTACTTTGGGTCCTCCCTTTTTTCATGTTCACATTGTAACCATTGCATTACAAGCACTTCAACCTAACTTGTACACTTATGTACAGTAATTAATCATTGTGACACCTTTCAAACTGATTCTATAGCAACTATCCTCATTACATAAATGTATGCATATGCACACGAGAATTCATTGTTGTGAACATGTCACAATAACATGGCTAATTACACATGTTACAGCAAACTTTTTCCACGTCAATCTCAGGCTTTTTGTCTAATTACATGACTGACTGTTGCGTTCAGAAGTGTTACATGCATTGCACATTACACTCATAATTTTCAAACAATGTTTGTACAAAGCTTCACGTTACATCATTGTCAAATATCATGATTGCCTGCTGAATACACAGAACAAATAATTCTTAGATCAAATGGAGACAGCTTGGGAGCCAAGTACTTTAATATGTTAATGTAACACCTTGCATTTTACTATGTCACCTGACATCATCACATATCTATTTAAAGGACGCCCATTACCTGCTCATTCACAGCTACTCATTTCAAAATGTTGCGATTGTTTAGGAGACGTCGGAACATTCTTTTGCATGACATGCTTGCTGATGAAGAGAATGACATAGGGCAAGGGAGGGACAGAGCCAGGGACAGTGACAGGGACAGGCACGCGGATACGTCAGGGACAGGGAGAGGGACAGGCCGAGGGAGAGGTAGAGGGACAGGAGATCAGAGGAGAAGACAGAGGAGACAAGTTGTGCCTCGTCCGCGTGTGTACAGGGAGAGAACCCTGTTAGATGGGATGAGTGAGGAGGAGATAGTAAGTCGCTATCGTTTGAGTTCAGCAGCAATCTTATCTCTTTATGAAGAGATAAGGGAGATTTAGATTTTTTGACAGCCAGAGGTCATGCAGTCCCTGGGCTTGTTAAAATGCTGTGCTCATTACATTATCTTGCTTCCGCGTCATTCCAGACAACTGTGGGCATAGTGGGCGGGGTCTCGCAATCTACATTCTCGCGGGCCTTTACCCAGTTTCTCTATGCACTCAATAGACGCGCTAGGAATTATATTCATTTTCCTACAGAGGCGACAGAGTGGCTGGAAGTCAGGAATGGCTTTTATAACATAGCAGGGATACCATGTGTGCTGGGTGCAATCGATTGCCCACATGTTGCTTTGATTGCACCTAGTCAGAGTGAGCATGTTTACCGCAATCGTAAGCACTACCATTCACTGAATGTACAGGTGGTATGTGATGCCACGATGAGGATAATGCATGTGGTACCCAAATTCCCTGGTTCCAGTCACGATTCCTCTATCCTGAGGAACTCTTCAGTCTTCCATGTTTTCGAAGAGGGACATTTTGAACATGGCTGGCGCTGGGTGAGTACATATTTGGATGTTGTAACACAAAACACATATTTGTTTACGAATGTTTTCATTGTAGAATCTTATAACTAATGTAAGCTTATGTGTGCTCCATTGATTATAGGTGACTCAGGATACGGAATTAGGCCGTGGCTCTTGACTCCGGTGCTAAACCCTCAAACTGAAGCAGAGGAGAGGTACAATGCAGCCCATATATCTACAAGATCTGTTATAGAGAGGACATTTGGCCTACTCAAGACCAGATTTAGGTGTCTCGACAGAACTGGTGGGGCTCTTCTATACAAGCCTCAAAAAGTGTCTGATATTATAATTGCCTGTTGCATTTTGCACTATGTGGCACTCACACATAATGTACAATCAGACCTACCTGACGCTTTGGTAGAGGAGCATCCCACCCATGTAGCTGCTGAAAATGAACAAACAGCCAGTGGTGGCCAGACACGCCAGAATGTCATAAATTCCTTTTTTTCTTGTAAGTAAAAACATATATTTTCATAGTACTACTTTTATATATTAATTATGTAATATTAACACTAATTGTTTTTTACATAACCTTCTGTTAGGACACAGATGAATATGGGTTGCACACCTTTCTTTTCTCTGCTGTGTGCACAAAGGGATGTGGCACCGGTATGTTATTGTTGCACAGGTTATATAATCCCTCTTCCATTGTAAATTAGTTGTGTGTATGTGAATACAACTGGTGTAACAAATCAGTAATATTTTAGCATTGTGTTGTTCCTTATGCAAACACAATACACATAGTATGGCCATAGTCATTCATTCTTGCAGTATGGTTACATACAATGTTATTGTTGCAGTATAACATGTACATCCATATGATGTGTACACCAGGCTGGTTTACATTTTGAATGTGATAAAATATACATGGTGTTGCACATTTAACACCAAATACACACTTTGCTGTGTTGCTTATGGTAGTGAAGATGGCATGTCAATGTTTGCAATTTATATATTGTTCCATTGTATTATAGGTATATCTCCAGTATGACTGATCATGGTATGTATATTTGCTGACATCTGTCATAAGATGTGCCTACCTCAATATTCGTATAATTAATTGAAGTAAAAACCCAACATATTGGTAAACGATAAATGTTACATACATGTACTTTCTGTATCATGTACATGCATTTAGCTACTACTGAGGTTTCATGTGCATTGTATTATAAAATGATTACTCCCATTTCATCACATTTAATGTATGTTCCCTTATAAATTCCATTCATGTAATATAGAGGTGTTTGGAGAGAAGGTGATAACTGTTGATATTTTTTAACTTACGGGAGATCATTAATCACGGATGCAATTGACTGATCATAACACTCCATGCATGAATGCCTGTACTCACAACAATGGGTTGTACATCTTATATTTTGCAATGTAGGTGATTATTAATGCTATAAATTATTTGTCAACATTAATTAAACATTGTCACATGTGTATGTATAAGTCACACATGTGTGTTGATGTGACCTACATGTAACAAGTGTCAAACTGTAAACAAAAACACAATTGTGTCACAAATGTTACTGTCATTTTGCATTAATAATTTCCCACAATGACAATGTTGTTAATATATTTGGAATGTCATTGACGTCACTTCATCATTATCATGATGATAATTAACAAGTACTCTCAAAATATACATGTCAATCACGTGCACATTAGCATAGGCACACTTTTTAAGACAACTGTTTGTGTCTGTATCAATTTGTGTATGATCCATGTATAACACCGACAAATGATAACAGCAGGTTTATTATGGTAGCTTATATCATCATATTGACTGTACTATGTATGTGTTGAACGTTTAATAAACACAGTAAACTATACTTAGTTTGGTACATGAAATATACACATAAACGTACTTGATTACATGATGTTGACGTAATATTCATAACATCATGCATTGTAGGTGACCACAACATCTTGCCAATAACATTATTTGCTACATTCCCAAACCATTTTATCAACATACCCATGTTACAAGAGATTTTTTACCAAGAAATGGCAAGTTGGTTGTAAGTGTTCTTTACATAGTTTCGACAGTCATACGTTCCATTACACAATAGAATACACAAATGTGTTTGCAGAGTGGGAATGGTTGTTATATATAAAACACACCATGGCATATAATGTTAGTACTAATTAAAGAACACTCAATACATTTTCTAACTGCACTGTTTAGCAACATCATTATGTTAATTAAGTGCTTATGCAATATAGGCATAATGGTATCACATTTTTAATTGTTTGTTAATAAGCGCTGCAAGCAATATAAAATTAGTTCCATATGTAGTATAGTAGTCGGTGGCTCCTCCTCACAATCATCTCATATAACGTTAGACTCTTCAGAAATCATACATTGATCCGATTGAATCTTCCCCGACATCTCTGAAATATAGCAAACACATGATGGTCAAAGATGGCACCTTAATATATATGTATCCGTGACAACGCGTTACACATCTCTATATGATTGTGTATATACACACGTCACTCACTTATATGTTAGAAGTACAAGTTTACAAGTATACATCATTATGTATCCTTTTGTTCATTTCGTAGCACGCATAACTATGTATATGAACTTTACGTTGGCTGTATACTTAAAAATGTGCGCGCACATCTTACTGAGCGCACGCACTTCACGCTTGGGTCGACTAAGTGTTAGCGCATGCGCAAAACAATGCGTACGTTGTGCATTCAATACATGTTGTAAATACCATTAACCATAAAATATTTATTTCAAATACAATGAAGGCGAAACTACATTCGTTCTAAACGAGTACATCTGTAATCTTTTTAAACAGACGTGTGTGGACGGAAAGCATGGCCGATCACACAATGCGCAAATCCAATACGTGTGACGTCATGTTAAGACAGCGTGAAGCGCACGCAAACACTCCTCCCACAGAATTAACATTGGGCTAACGCACAGTGCACGCCCACAAACACAGACGCGCACGCATTACACAGTGCAGTGACCGTAACTATAACAAACAGACACAGCCAATAGGCTTTGACGCGCACACGTTGGTTGGGGGCGGGCCTTACATCCGTAATCCTTTTTAGGACGCCTTGGCACATGACAAGGGTCCCACGTCATACGTGGCCGACCTGTTTTTTTTTTAGATGTTGCATGATAAACAAACAGGTGTGTGTTACAGTTATGGTAACATGTTGCTATTATATGTTTTAAGAGATAGGAAAGTAGGTATATTTATTCCGTGAGCAATGTGTACTAATCTTTCTGGTTCTACTATATTGTAATAGGAAAAAATGTGTTTGTGATTGCTACATGTTATGCAGTCTGCAATGTTACGCTGTATCCACGCATTTAAAGTAAAAATGGTGGTTAGAAAAAAAAAGTTTTAACGGTGAGGCAACGCATAACGATTGTTATATTTACCATTCTTGTAGAAGTAACACTTCGTCTGTCTGCAACTGGTCGCTCCAGAAAGACAATGCATTTGCATCCATGGTTGACCCAACCGCTGAATCCTGTATGACACACATCTCCTCCATGAGGCGCTCATAGGAATCGCCACTGCCTTCTTCAAACAATTGGTCCGGAGGTACGTTCATTTCTTCGGGTACCCATTCGAATGCGTTTGCAGCATAAAGGCTTGGTAAAAAAATCATAGTAGTTATGTTTCAGGAATGGAGGGTAAAGATATTGCAGCAGGTATCGATTCACACGGAACAGTAGTAGCGGATCCATTGCTATTGTTATTAGGAATAAATATGCTATTTATCAGAAGATATGTGCCGTGTTCCATGGTGATTTTAAATTGCGGTGCAATCTGCCAAAAACCATACCTTTCATGTAGGTTATCCTGCACACGTTCAAAACATTCATTAGTTGATAAAGTGAATCTTACAGAGGATTTAAAATTTCGCGCCCGCCCAGGTTCTTGGTAATAAGGATACTTTGTTCTAATCAAATCATAGATCTGGCCCACGTTGGCTTTGTGTTCCGCAGTTGATATGATAGCCTCCGCAATCAGCATTTTATACCCTTGTGGCTGTTCAGAATTAAATCCTCACCCATTGCAGCTTCAGAAATAATGTGAGTGGACTTCTATGTTCTCTGTTCAGAATGTGAAACTATTTCAATGTTATCTATTTTGTGTGTTTCAATTCAAGGTCAGGAAAAAAGTTTCATCTTTTACTCCTTTTTCCAAACACCAATTGGATAGTGTAGAAATAATTGGTTGACATTTGTGGTTTCTGATAGCCATTTCACTGTGAAAGGCACATTAAGCTATTTTTATCTACTTTCTCAAAACAAGTGTACAATTTTAATTAAAAAACAATGTGGGTGAGGAAATACACAGTGTTCACATTATGAAAATAGTGCTTACACAGACATATAATGAGATATACACACACACACCTGCAAATGTTTTTGTCTGTTCTTTTTGCTACATTTCAATGTGTATCTTTCAGTCTGGTTAACTCCCTGTCTGCATCAGAGTTTAACTACGTGTGTATATGTATATATATATGTAACGGTTTTTCTGGCCCGGCCTGACCCACCCAATCTCACATTGGCCCCCGTGGTCTAACCGGACCCCATTACAGTGTAGATATGCCTGATGGTGCACCTGTTGGCTACAGGACTCCTGAGTCTCCCGCATGATGGTGTGTGGGGAGGACCCGTCAGACAGGCAGCTGAGGTAGTGTGCTGAGTCTCACCTAGTTCCAGTGCAGCGCCTCCACCTCACCAGGGTCCCTGCGTCCGCAAGGGGATGATCCTGGCGAGGAACTCCTCCGTGGTGCTCCTCTCTGTACACTCATTCCAGGTAGATACACGAGAGGGTTTCTGGCTGAACTCATCTTTATTGACACGGCAGGGCAGCTGCCCTCCACAAGGAGTATCTTCAGCCGCTCATCTCGCCAGTGCTCCCTTTAGATAGGTATATCACCTAGATCAGGGATTCACTATTCCCGCAGGAATCACTGTCCTGTGCCAGGTCCCTGAACACAGCCTCCCATGGAGTTACTATATCATAACTGACAGAACTCTTCCTCAACTGGACTTGAACTAGACAGCAACTCAGGTAGAACTTTCCAGCAACTAACTTTAGAACACAGTGCTGTGCCTTATGTAAGCTTCTGAGGCTGACACACCTCTGACATCACTAACCATGGAGTCAGAGCATGTGACCAGTCCCAGCCATACACAGAGCACCCCACCAGGGTGTGAGGGAAAACCTCCATGATTACTGCTGGCATGCCCACACTTACCAGGCCTTACTGCCAGCAGGAGAGATGACTGTAGGCATTTTACATGACCGCTACATTCTCCCCCTGGTGAATCCCATCGTCCTCGCTGGGACCTAAATTTGCATACCTCTTTCCAGGAAGCACTGCAACACAAAACATAATTAACATCACACAAATTTTCTCATAATGCAGTACAAATGAATACAGTACATATCTCCATCATAAACATTACAGATACATCCTAACATAGATGTATAACAACCAGGGTTACTCCCTTATGGAGTATCCATTAGTGGTACTACCATACCCTCTTACGGTGGCTTGCGCACAGCATGGTCCACGGGGCTTAAAGCAGCATTGCTGTAACCCTCTGTGCGACACTTCTCATGTAACCCGCCAGGATCCCAATCTTTCTCCCCTGATCCTGCCTCCTCATCAGTGCCATATCCCCTATCCTCACCAGTGGAACCCCTTTTAAACTCAATTTCTCCTTCCATGAGGGGTTCAGGGACATACAGGTACTCCAACCTGTGGGGCGCTTTGTACTTAGCTATAATAGCCCTCTCGGCCCGGCTGCTCCTGGTTAACTCGGCATTCCCTGCCCTTCCTGGCAACACCCATGACAGGGGCTCGTCTGTGTCCACGGGGTCAGATAATATCCCAGGCCCCATAGGCTCTATATTATGCTGACATATCTGAAACCATCGTTCCTGCATCTTCCTCTTCTTCTGGGCCGGTGTAAATTCCCCCACCGCCCACCATCGGGTCTCCTTACGTTCCTCAGACCCCCACTCTAGTGAGTCCCCCTCCTCTGTATTCCACCAAGAAGATATCCCCGCGGTTCTTTCCGAGCGAGGCTTGGACCATAGGTATGATCCCGGTACCTTTTCCTCTGCCGAATCGGTTACATTAGGTACCCACCGGGCCATTGATGCCATACCCAGTTGCCCTCCACCCCTGGAACCCCCCTCGGAAGCATAACTGTTCAGTCTCTCCCCAGTCCGTTCCTCACCGGTTCCCTGGGACCCTCCCGACATTCCCAAACTGGACGTGGACCCACGGGAAAAGGTGACTGGGACAGGGGCTTTATCTATGGCATGGGTTTGGGCGCAGGGACAGGTAATAGGCATCCGCGGGGTTCCGACCCGCTCTCTGCCTTCGGATAGTCCCGTATCATTGTGCGGACGTGCCGCTGGTTGGGCCTCACCCGTCTCAGCTCTCCTCGCAGCCTGCCAGCTCTTTGTTGACACAGGTGATCGGGAAGCACTGCCCGATCGCCGAGGCGTTGTGGTTCTCTCTCTGGTCGTTCCGCTACCTCCGCCGGAAGTGACGTCATCACCGGAACCGGATACTCCGCCATCTTGCGATGGATCCCCAAGCGGGATCTCTTCCTCCACAACGACATCCTCCGCCGGAAGTGATGGTTCTGCTCTCCGCTCCGCTCGGGCCTGGGCTAGGCCTTCCTCCGCCATTGCCAACACCGGCGCCTGGGAAGGGTAAGGATGTATCTCACCGCTCCGTCGGCTCGGGATGGAATCCTCTCCTCCTTCCGCGCTGCAAGTCACCACGGCCGTGGGACTCCGCCTCTCGGGTTGATTCTGCACCGACGACACGAGACTCTGCTCCGCCGCGACACAGGTAAGTGCCGGTTCTTTCTCCGAGGAGCCGAACTCCGACTCGGGGAGTGGCACTCCCGCAGGGGACCGACGGTGAGGTTCCGGGTTCTCACCGCGGTTGTAGACCCCTCTCTCTTCAGGCTCCGTTCTGATCATTAGGAGCGATCCCCATTCTCCGGGATCAACTGGTTCGGTGCAGGCCGCACGCGGGGCTTCAGCCGTCAGCATGGCTGTGTCCGCTCCCGCCTTGACTACCAGGGAGCCTCCTGGCAATAAATAGGGATATACCCCAATGTCTATCTCGCGCAATGTTGTGCTGGTTACGGGGGACACTTTGCACAGTGGTCTCTCCTGTTCCATAGATAACGGGGCAGGTGATTCCTTATCTCCAGCTTCACTGGTGTGGTCCGCCGGCTGGGGCATCACCACAGCTGGGTGTTGGTCATGGGAGGCACTAGGTAACTTCTCCCTGAAGACAGCCTGAACTTCAGCAGGGCTCATAGTGATATAGAGTCCCGGCTCCTCCTCCTGGTGAACAGAAATGGCTGATGACTGCTCAAAACTCTCGCTCCCCCTGGTGGAATTTAAAGGAGGGGCGGCACACTCTTTCAAGGAGTGACTCTGGCTCTGCACAGCGTCACTCGGCTGGCGGGGGTGGGGTTTAGGTGTTCCCGCCAATCCCGGGCAAGTTCCTGCAATTTTATCATTTGCAGCATTTTCTGCAACTGGCTCTGGAAACTGTACTCCGCAGTAGGCACACTCGGGTACCCACGCCAATTCACCACCTGAAAAGTCACAAGTAACACAAGTGTTGTGCAGACACCTTATCCCTTCTATGAACACCTCCTTGTAGTCTAGTAGCAGCAGGTTGGGGTCATAGATCATACTAACAGGCAGTCTCAATAGGTTTTGTATACACGGACACAACAGAAAGGGTAGCTTCCTGTTCTCTGATAGCCAGACTCCAAATCCTTGAGGATGTGCTTGACTGCACCTTACAGTTCTATTGGTTTCATTATGAAGAACAGATTTGGCCGACTGCAGTTCTTCAAACAATCTGTCCTTGGGATAAAGCGGAAATGAGGCACATTCTATGAAGGAATAGACCTGGCTCTGCCCTGCGTCACTCACAGTGTAGGGGCGGGGCTCTGGTTTTCCCGCCAGTCCCGGACGGGTTTCTGCAACATTTTCCCGCGCGGCCACAGCTTTCGCGCCACTACCCCTGACAGGGCGGGGTTTCTTCATTGGCGCCAATTCCGGCCAATTTCTCTGCAAGTCTAGCAATGTACGCATTGTCTGCAACTGGCCCACGCGGTCTCCCAGGGAAGCGGGAGCCGCCATTTTGCTTTGCATCGCCATTGGATTACTGTGTTCGTTCTGATTGTACAATGGGGCTCCTCTCTGCGGGGCAGCCACCACACCGGTACAATAAAGATTAGCTTCAGATGCACCACCACATGTGTACCTTATCTAGGTGTGACCCAGTGTTGCACTACCTCAGGCTAGGCTCACTCTCTCAGTGTCTGCTGTGACTCCTTCCTCCCAGTCTGTGCTCCCTACGGTGAGTGTCTGGAATGGGCTAGGTACTCTGGCTCTGCCATGCAGTACTTGGGGCGTCTACCTGTCTTGGTCAGCCTAGCGCAGACCCTCTCCAGGACTCCTGACCAAGTTAACAGGCTATCCCTTCTGGCATCCTACCAACTAGCACTGCCTCAAGGTGACTCGGTCAGCTATAACCCGGCTCCAAACCCCTCACTCCTTTCAGGCCCCTAGGTTGTCCCTGCGAACTGACAATATCCATCAGCCCCCTGACCACCCCTAGGTCCGTCCCTACGCAGCACAAAGTGGCAGCAGACACTCTCCCTGTTTCCCAGTGTGCCTAGCTAGAGCCTGTCCTGATGACAGATCTGATCTCAGCAGCTCGCCTCCAAATGTAACGGTTTTTCTGGCCCGGCCTGACCCACCCAATCTCACATTGGCCCCCGTGGTCTAACCGGACCCCATTACAGTGTAGATATGCCTGATGGTGCACCTGTTGGCTACAGGACTCCTGAGTCTCCCGCATGATGGTGTGTGGGGAGGACCCGTCAGACAGGCAGCTGAGGTAGTGTGCTGAGTCTCACCTAGTTCCAGTGCAGCGCCTCCACCTCACCAGGGTCCCTGCGTCCGCAAGGGGATGATCCTGGCGAGGAACTCCTCCGTGGTGCTCCTCTCTGTACACTCATTCCAGGTAGATACACGAGAGGGTTTCTGGCTGAACTCATCTTTATTGACACGGCAGGGCAGCTGCCCTCCACAAGGAGTATCTTCAGCCGCTCATCTCGCCAGTGCTCCCTTTAGATAGGTATATCACCTAGATCAGGGATTCACTATTCCCGCAGGAATCACTGTCCTGTGCCAGGTCCCTGGACACAGCCTCCCATGGAGTTACTATATCATAACTGATAGAACTCTTCCTCAACTGGACTTGAACTAGACAGCAACTCAGGTAGAACTTTCCAGCAACTAACTTTAGAACACAGTGCTGTGCCTTATGTAAGCTTCTGAGGCTGACACACCTCTGACATCACTAACCATGGAGTCAGAGCATGTGACCAGTCCCAGCCATACACAGAGCACCCCACCAGGGTGTGAGGGAAAACCTCCATGATTACTGCTGGCATGCCCACACTTACCAGGCCTTACTGCCAGCAGGAGAGATGACTGTAGGCATTTTACATGACCGCTACATATATATATATCTCATAAACACATACATATATATATATATATATATATATATATATATATATATATATATATATATATATATATAGTACAATATACATATGTATATGTCTCTAAAACCAACCTTTAAATGTGTGTGTATATTACAATATTTAAGGCCTTATATGTAAAGAGGGATTTTTATATTGTTCAGATTTATTTAAAGGTTAAAATATTACAGGGTTACTATGTTTGATGGCCTATTACATTCACCTGTGTGCAATTGTGATTTACCATCAAACAAGCCCTTTTTTGAGTTTAGAAGGGCTGTAGTGTTACAACCAATAATATATCTATGTAATCCAGTTCTACACAGAACATATTGATGGCAGTAAGTCGGCCTTGTATGAAACCTATTTAAATGGTGATAAACATGAGTGAATTATGTGTATAATAATTATTTTAGGCCCATACTGTTATAGGCTCACAGTAAGTATATTTCACAAACATTAGGCCTGTATTATTATAATACTATGTTTTCACAAGGAAGCATGAAGTGTATTTTTTCAGAAAATACATCTATACCAGTTTAGATTTAAAATTATATATATATATATATATATATATATATATATATATATATATATATATATATATATATATATATATATATATGTGTATATATATATATATATATATATATATATATATATACACTGTGTGTGTGTACATATATCCATACATACTACATATATATTACTAAACATTCACAGATATGTTCTTGAAACCAGTACTCATACATGATGAAAGGACAACATTACGAATGTTCAAGCAAGGTGAAGGTAAGTAATATTTTACTTAATCCTGCTGTACACGAACAATAAAGATGTTAGCAGTTAAATAGATGTTAGTTTTTAATTGCATGTGAATAATATTAACATGCAATGATTACAAAAAATAACTATCAAACACACCCAAATACAATGTTTTGCAGGTAAGTCAATGGCAGCTTCTCAAAACATAGCAACTGGGTCATGTTGGACCATTACTGAACAGATGATTAATACATAAATATTAATAACACTATTCATTCATTAGGACTGTTAACATTTCCAAAACTTCACGTGTACAATGACATACTTGAATGTTTGGAAACAACAGGTCTTCAGCATACATACAATATTCATTAGATAATCTGAAGTCAACAAAACAAGGCCAAAGACATATTTACTTAATTATAACATTTATTATTTGTTTTCCTTTTGAGAGCGAGTCACAGGCCTGCTTGTTGTCTCTTGGATTTTTCTTTTTCGTTTAGCTACAACTTTAGTCACAACAGAGCCACTTTGAGTGGCCTGTGACTGTTTACGGGCAGGGCTTGTGGCCAGTGACTGTTCACGGGCAGGGCTTGTGGCCAGTGACTGTTCACGGGCAGGGCTTGTGGCCAGTGACTGTTCACGGGTAGGGCTTGTGCCCACTGACACATGTGACCAAGTTGGTACACAGTGCACAACTGATGGTTGGTCCATTTCATGTTTGGGTTTTTTGGTTTGTGTCCAAAAACTGGTCAGTAGTAACTGCTTGTGCATTTTTGTTTTTGGCGCCTCCTTTGTAGGTGTCAGCTCCAGATTTTCTACAGATAGCAGCGGTAGGATGTTGTCAGGAACATGCACAGAACTTTCAGCTACTTTACCGGTAACATCCCGACCTGGGGAATGAACATCAGATGACTGGGGTGAAAAATTAGTAGCATGTAAACATCCATCCTCTGATTGTGTAAAGCTGAATGGATGTGCTGCTGTAGTCATTCTCACGTGATTAGCTTGAGTTAGCTGAACAACTATTGCTTCTAATGACGTGTTCATTTTTTGCATTTGTTTAGGCACTTCAATGAACACTCTGTGGAGATGTGACAATTGTGATATCGTTTCTTCCTGCAGTGATATCATCCTTTCATGCACTGACATCAGATCTGAATGGCGACGATTTTCTGCTTCAACAATTTTTTCCTCAGAAGCTACTATTGCATCGTATGTGTTACTTGATGGACGATTTGCCTGTGTAACTCTTTCAATGGGAACCTCGTCATGGTCACTTGATTGCATTTCTGTGTCTATGGCGGCATCATCATCATCATCATCATGTGCTATAAATAAATGTACATATTATGAAATGGCATGTTAATCTCTGCTGTTTTACTATGTAATTATACTCTGTGATAACTAACACCTAATATGTTTCCATACGTTTTATAACGTCACATTAAAAACTACCTTGACTTACGAATTATGTTTGGACTCAGTATGAAATAAGAATGAATGAAAAGTTGCTCAAAACTCACAACTCCTACATGATACTTAACATCACAAACACAATACATGTTGTCTTAAAAAACTTCATTTTCACTGACACTAAGTAATCCTATTTAAAGAACATGTGCAAAACAAATAATGAACATGACAACATAACATATAGACGTGAACATATTATATGTCCACCACCTCATACACTCCCCTTCCAGGTGTGATGAGCTGCATGACCCAGGTGAAGACACTTGTTCCGTCTCAGGTGACACATGTCCTCCAGGGGCAACTATATATAACAATAACATCAGTTGTTAATTTACATGTGTAAATATTGAACATAGAGTTACTGTATGTTCAGTATTTATGACTAACTAACAGCATCAGTTCCTTAACCGAAAATGTGTGTGTGAAAGTGAACATAAATAGTTGTAATAACAATGTACATGCCTGTGTACTTAGGACTTTTGTCTTCAGTAACATACAACATACTATGTTTCTGCAGTAATGCGTTAGGATAAAATTCTTAATTTTGTTAATACAATGCATATGTTGTGTAGTCATATCACTATAATAATGTACATAACTATCATGAGATGAACATTCACAATGGTTATCATGAAGGTGGTCATATTGGAAAAAGAATCGTTTTTGGTAGAGGATATGTGTGGTACATTAATAGAAGCTGTGGCACGCCTGAATGTGGCTGCCACTCAACAACACAACACATACAGTGTGTGATAATGTGGTGTTGATATCAGTTCAACTATAGATGTGAGTGAAGGAACGTGTGACGTACGGTTTCATAACTAATGACTTGTTGGGGGAATTAGTACCTAGAGTTAACCTTTCAAATGACTGTGATTACCTTCTGTTTTGCTAGTCAGGTTGTAAGAACGGTATTCCCTCCCCCAAAAACAGTAATCAGCCAGACCTTTCAATTACTTCAAGCAGGTGAAAATGTTGTCAACAATGTTGACCGTAAGATGACCCTGTAATTTGGCTGTGTGCTGAACCCCACCCCCTCTGTTGACGTGTATGCTGTGATGACATATTCATTGCAGCTGCTTAAACACAATGGTAGAGGAGCAAAATAGTCGTCTGAAGTGTGCAAGTTATGAACACAATGACATAACATATGCTACGTGTGCCTCATTATGCTGTCTGTATATGACATAAAGCAAAAAAGGACCTTTTAATAAACAACTAGACATTTGTTAGTGCAAGTCATGTTTATTGGCCGTTGCATGCAATATATTCGATGCATGATTTGAATAGCCAGTAATGTCGTGTTTGTAGGAGTTAAATAAATAATATACACATTAATATTATATATATTTATGTTCTGCACCAGTACCTAGTAATAATTTCTCATTAGCATGTCTTACACATGTGTGCTACCCTGTTGTTCCCCATCTTCGCCCACCATAAATTGCTTCCACTGCAGCAAAGCATTGTGGGAATTCACATGCAAATGACCACGCAATGCCACGTGGTATATTAGTTACTGCTTTTAGTAGGACTACAACATATATGTATATTTTGATATATATATATATATATATATATATATATATATATATATATATATAGAGAGAGAAGAAATGACCTAGGTGCAAATAAGCCAGGAAAGAGACAAAGAGAAAAATATCATAGGGTAGTATGTCTGTTACTTTCAGTGTTAAGGTGGTAAGATATACACTTACACTTAGTCAGCCAAATATAGGCCTTTAATCCACCACTGGGATTCAGGAACACTGCTGCTGGGATTTCTTTGCTGTTTGCATGGATCTCAGACTCTCCACGTGTGCTGCTTGCTTCAGGGGTCACCTTTTCATCTGCAGCTGCGTGTCTCCTTAACATGGGATATAGCTCACCAGGGAGGGGGGGGGGGGGGAGGGGGAAAAGGGACAATGGAACAAAAAATAGTATAAAACCTTTTATTGTAAAAACTATCTAAAAAATAACAAACAGTATCTCACTCACATGGTGTGAAATAATTTCAAGCAGTTGAGAGTTTGAATTGAGTCTCTCACACTCATAGAGTAAGCTGTCCGGTCCACTGCACTGCTGCTAGCCTGGTTTACTTCCGCGTCACGTGCTCCGGCTCCAATTCTCGCGAGACTTCGACCTCCAATGACGTCACAGCGCTATCTCCACTCTGTTCTGCAGCGCGTCTCACTCTGCTCGGTTTGCAATGCCTGCAATGACTGCAGGGTCTGCCCTACGCGTTTCTCCTCTAGGGCTTCCTCAGGGGCATAATACCATTGTGTCTCCCCACCCCTGGTATATATACCCACCTCCTGTGACTGATTGGATGCTTGCAAACAATTATATTAAACACTTTACCTCCGTGACAGGTACTAATTAAAAACGAATGGTGAACACAAGATGAACCAAATGTCCCTATTACCCAGACTGGCGATACCTATGTGTACTTTAGGAAGAGAAAATTACATAATGTATACATTTGATAATACTGGCTTATGCCTTAGCCTATAGAGTCAATTGGTTGTATTACCAGAATATCTTGTTGCCCTAATCTAATCAGGGATCATATTGAGTACATAATCTAATCAGGGATCATATTGAGGAACATAAGTTAACCTCATATATCTAATTGTGCCAATAGATAGTATATATATTGTATGACAACTAGAATCGCTAGGCTGGGTAACAGAGAGCACAACAAAATTTCATACACACACAAGAACAATTTAGAAGGTGAATTAAATGGGGCTTAATGCCCCTACCATTAGGACAAGTTGTATACATTGTTAAAGCTAGGATATGCTTATATACAATTTTTTAAAAACTGCCAGAGCTCACTAAATTGGCATAGGCTCTTTTTAGCAAATAATTTAGAGCCAACTCTTTAAGTATCAACAATAGAGAGATTTGTACTTAGGACTGGAAGTCAGTAATATGTTATATTGGATAGTATATTGGCAAATCATCATAATGACACATCAAGCTTATTGATAATGAAGGGACCAGAAAATTTAGTCAGATCTGACAACAAGAGTATTAATAAATATTAGATCTAGACTATATATACAGATGAGAGACATAGAGTCAGGAGTTTATAGATTACGATATGCACAAATCTATATATAGCTAAGTAAAGCAGAGACTTGAATACAGTTGAATAATTTGGTAGCTGGTGTCTTTGATAAACAACAAACCCAAAATAAACGCTATAAGTGGACATACCACATATCATATTTCCGATAAAGCATATTACAATTTCCTATGGCTTAGGTAAAACATATTCAGATCATGAAAAAAACTTATTTAATTCGGTATTAAACTGTCAGGATGTGCTCACCACAAACGAGACGGGACCGCGGTGCTGAGGTGGGAAAGGTAATTACGCCACCCACAGCCACGAGGGCACGTCTTGATTGAAGAATTGTCTGGGATTCCGGGATCGGGGTAGGAGAGGTACGGATGGTAGAGGGTGCGGTAGCCAAGTCCAGGGTTAGAGAGAGAGACGTTGTCGTTTACCGTAAGCCAGAATCCGAATGCCAGAGATGAGAAGAGTCGTGATGCCGTATGCCAAGTTCGGGATGCCAGAGGTGCAGGAAGACGTAGCAGAAGCCGGTCCGGTACACGAGGAAATCTGTGGAACAGAACTAGGGAGGCAGAGAGTGATGAAAACAACTGGTTCTATGCTCAGCCGACGAGTCAATGAATCTGGAGGGTATATGTAGGTATGAGGAACCAATAGCCGAGAAGCAAGGCGGGGGTGTGTGAATGGGCCAGGCTGAGACAGGGATAGGTCTAGATGAGTTCCTGGAGGAGGAGCTATAAATCCTAGAAGTATTGGTGCATTGTATTGTGGCATTGCAAAAGGGTACTGTCTCTTTAAAGGGTTGGTGCGCCCCTGTGTGACCGCGCCTCCCGGTGGCAGCGTCTGTAGCTGCGTGCGCGGGCCTACACCCTGAACCGAGGGCAGAAGAAGAGACTGGATGTGCGCGCGCGCGCATAGAAGGACCGGAGCTCGGCGCCATGGGGAAGGAGTCCCTGTGAGTCGCGGGAGACCCCGACAGAGCCGCGGGTGAGTAAGGAGCACGCCGTGCACGGCGTAACTCCTGCTTCCTTACAGTACCCCCCCCTTCAGGGGCGACCTCCGGGCGTCCATGACAAGGCTTGGAGGGATTCCTATGATGGAAAGTCTGAAGAAGGCGAGGTGCGTGAAGATCCCGATGGGGAATCCATGAACGTTCCTCAGGTCCGAACCCCTTCCAGTGAACCAGGTATTGTACTCCTCCTCTGGAGATCCTGGAATCCAAGATAAACTGGACCTCGTACTCCTGTTGACCGTGAATCGTAAGAGGAAGTGGAGGAGAAGTATTCTTGGAAAAGCGAGGACTCTGAAATACTGGTTTAAGTAAGGATACATGGAAGACCGAAGGTATCTTCATCGAAGGTGGAAGGCGTAGCTGGTAAGTCACAGGATTAACCCTCCTAACTACGGTGAAGGGACCGAGGAACTTGGGAGCAAGCTTCATGGTAGGAACCTTTAGTCGGATATTCCTGGAAGAAAGCCACACCTTGTCTCCTGGAACAAACTCCGGTACTTGACGTCGAAGGCGATCTGCCTGGAGTTTCTGTCTCCCTGTAGCTACCTTTAAGTTCTCCTGAATCCTTGTCCATAAGTCTTTCAGCCGGGAGATGCGTTTGTCCACCGCTGGTACTCCTGAGGATAGGGAGGAAAAAGGTAAACGAGAAGGATGAAAGCCACAATTAATAAAAAATGGAGATTCTTGAGTGGAATCATTGCGAAGAGAGTTAAGAGCAAACTCGGCCCAAGGAAGCAAATCCACCCAATCCTGCTGTGTATCGGTTATAAAACATCGAAGATACTGTTCTAGGTTTTGGTTGACCCTCTCCGTCTGCCCATTGGTCTGTGGGTGGTATCCTGAAGAGAATTGAAGTGAAATCCCCAATTTTCGGGAAAAGGCACGCCAGAATCTTGATACAAATTGAGATCCACGGTCCGAAACAATAGTTGCTGGCACCCCGTGAAGACGAAAAATCTCCTGAATGAAGACATCCACAAGGCGGGAGGAATTTGGAATACCCCTCAAAGGCACAAGATGCGTCTGTTTGGAAAAACGATCAATGACCACAAGAATCGTATCCTTTCCCTTGGAATCTGGAAGCTCCACAATGAAGTCCATAGAAATATGGTTCCAGGGACGGTCTGGAATGGGTAAAGGAAGAAGAAGGCCTGCTGGTTTGACCCGAGGTACCTTGTTGCGAGCACAAGTACCACACGATTTGACGAACTCCTCTACATCCTTAGCTCTCTCTGGCCACCAGAAGGTGCGTTGAACGAGATCGTTAGTCTTCCGTATTCCCGGATGTCCTGCAGATTTAGAAGAATGACACCGTTCTAAAACCTTTTTGCAGTGTTGGACTGCCGTGTAGAGTTTTCCCTCTGGAACTTTGAGCCCTATAGGAATCTGAGATTGCTCGGATTGAATCTTGCCCATAATATCAAAGGAATTGGCGGACAGGATACATCTGGAAGGAATGATAGTCTCTAGCTGTTCTTCAGATTTGTCCTCTGCAAGGAACTGTCGAGAAAGGGCGTCCGCTTTAAGGTTCTTGGAGCCAGGAATGAAGGAGATGAGGAAATTGAATCGTGAAAAAAATAATGCCCAGCGGGCTTGCCGAGAGTTCAAACGACGTGCCCCTTCTAGGTAGAGAAGGTTCTTATGGTCTGTAAGAATGGTTATGGGTGTCTCTGTACCTTCTAAGAAATGTCTCCACTCCTCTAATGCTAATTTGATCGCTAAAAGTTCCCGGTTCCCGACATCGTAATTCTGTTCTGCGGATGAAAATTTCTTCGAAAAGAAGGCGCATGAATGCAGTCTGGCTAAAGGAGATGTCCTCTTGGATAAAACAGCCCCAGCCCCGATGTCAGAAGCATCTACCTCCAAGGTAAAAGGAAGTTTAGGATCCGGGTGTGTGAGGATGGGCGCAGAAACAAAAGCCCTTTTCAGCAGATCAAATGCCTGTATGGCGGTTTCAGACCATGATGAAGGATCTGCACCTTTCTTCGTGAGTGCAGTTATGGGAGATACTGTAGAGGAAAAATTGCGGATGAAACGTCGATAATAGTTTGCAAAACCCAAGAAGCGTTGTACAGCTTTGAGAGTGTTCGGACGAGGCCAGTCCAAAATCGCCTTAAGTTTCTCTGGATCCATATTGAAACCGGAATCAGAAATAACGTAACCCAAAAACGCCACTGATTTGATATGGAACTGACATTTCTCCAATTTCGCAAAGAGATGGTTCTCCCGAAGGCGTAACAACACATGCTGAACGTGTTTGATGTGCTCTTGAGTGGATTGAGAAAAGATAAGTATGTCATCTAGGTAAACAATAAGAAATTTGTTAAGAATGTCCCGAAAAATCTCGTTGACAAAATCCTGGAAAACTGCTGGTGCGTTGCACAGGCCGAACGGCATCACCAGGTATTCGTAGTGGCCGTCATGAGTGTTAAAAGCAGTCTTCCACTCGTCCCCCTCTCGTATCCTTACTAAATTATAGGCCCCTCTTAGATCCAACTTAGAAAAGATAGTAGCTCCCTGGAGACGATCAAATAGTTCCGGAATCAAAGGTAGAGGATAGCGATTTTTGCGCGTGATGTTATTCAAGCCTCGGTAGTCAATGCATGGACGGAGAGAACCGTCCTTCTTTTTGACGAAGAAGAAGCCTGCACCAACTGGGGAAGAAGATTTTCGGATGAAACCCCTTTCTAAATTCTCAGCGATGTAGGTACTCATGGCTTTCGTCTCTGGGATAGAGAGTGGATACGATCGTCCTCTAGGAAGAGGTGCTCCAGGAAGTAGGTCAATGGGACAATCGAAAGAACGGTGCGGAGGTAGTATCTCGGAACGTGCCTTGTCGAACACATCGCGGAATCCCCAGTACTCAGAAGGTAAGGAGTCGATCTTCTCTGGCAGAGTAGACAACCCACCAATCCTCTGGGAAACCCTGGTACAGGTTTTGGCACACGAAGTAGCCCACTGGATGGGTTCCCGATCCGTCCAGTCGATGCGAGGATTATGGAGTTGAAGCCAAGGAAGACCCATAATCAGCTCAGCAGAGGGAGAGTGGATCACATCGAGAGTAATGAACTCCGTATAGAGATCGAAGAACTGTAGTTGTAGAGACACCGTCTGTAGTGTGATAAATGCCGGTTGTAGAGGTCGACCGTCAATGGCTTCCAGACCTATAGGCGTCTTCTTGGTGACAAGTGAAATATTGTTTCGCCTAGCAAAAGTCTCATCAATAAAGTTACCAGCGGACCCAGAATCAATGAACACTCGCGCTTGAGCGTGAAACCCCTCTCCAGACAGTGTAATAGGCAACATTATCCTGGTGGGTAGTATGTCCTTGACAATAGGAGAAAGGATAAGAATTCCCAACGAAACTCTCCGGGATTTCGTTAGGAGTTGGCGTTTCCCGGCTTGTGAGGACACTGGGGTAGCATGTGACTGGAGTTGCCACAGTACATGCAGAGACCGGCATTACGCCGACGTTGTTTCTCGGCAGGAGACAGCCTGTTGCCCCCCAGCTGCATTGGTTCCGGAATATTCTCGGAAGGAGATAACGGGGAAATAAAGGAAGGAGCAAGGTTTCTTGGCACCCGTTGTCGGTAACGAGAGCGTTCGAATCTCCGTTCCTGTAGACGCTGATCTACTCGAACCGCCAGGGTGATTAACTCCTCTAAATCAGTAGGACGGTCCCGTGCAGCGAGCTCATCTTTCAGGGACTCAGACAGACCCTGCCAAAACGCAGAAGATAATGCTTCGTTATTCCAACCCGTCTCACCAGCAAGAGTGCGGAACTCTATGGCATACCCAGCGACGGTACGATCTCCCTGGGTTATATGATGAAGGGCCGAAGCTGCCGTTAACTTCCGTGCCGGGGTGTCGAAAACTCTTCTGAACTCCTCGACGAAGAGATCGATGTCCTGGGTGAGAGGCCCTTGTTGTTCCCAGATGGGAGAAGCCCATGCCAGGGCCTGGTCGGTAAGGAGAGACAGGATAAAGCCGACCCTGAAAACAGAAGAGGCAAAACGAGAGGGAGCGAGACGAAATTGGATGAGGCATTGGTTAAGGAAGCCCCTACATCCTTGGGGGTCTCCACCATAGTGTTTGGGAGGTGGAATACGAGGTTCCAGTGCAAACGGAGGGGTGGGAAAGGGAGTTGCAGGTGCAGGGGAAGCTCCGGGTGAAAGTTGCCGAGTGAGAGCTCGAACTTGAACCGTAAGAGAGTTAACACTTTTCTGCAACGTATCTGTCCGTCTATCCGTTTGTTCCAGATAAGTCTCTAGTCTGGTAAAAAGTGCAGAATGGGCATTAATAGTGCGCTCCACCTCAGCGTGGTCCATTTTTGGTGGGCTGAGCATAATGTCAGGATGTGCTCACCACAAACGAGACGGGACCGCGGTGCTGAGGTGGGAAAGGTAATTACGCCACCCACAGCCACGAGGGCACGTCTTGATTGAAGAATGGTCTGGGATTCCGGGATCGGGGTAGGAGAGGTACGGATGGTAGAGGGTGCGGTAGCCAAGTCCAGGGTTAGAGAGAGAGACGTTGTCGTTTACCGTAAGCCAGAATCCGAATGCCAGAGATGAGAAGAGTCGTGATGCCGTATGCCGAGTTCGGGATGCCAGAGGTGCAGGAAGACGTAGCAGAAGCCGGTCCGGTACACGAGGAAATCTGTGGAACAGAACTAGGGAGGCAGAGAGTGATGAGAACAACTGGTTCTATGCTCAGCCGACGAGTCAATGAATCTGGAGGGTATATGTAGGTATGAGGAACCAATAGCCGAGAAGCAAGGCGGGGGGGTGTGAATGGGCCAGGCTGAGACAGGGATAGGTCTAGATGAGTTCCTGGAGGAGGAGCTATAAATCCTAGAAGTATTGGTGCATTGTATTGTGGCATTGCAAAAGGGTACTGTCTCTTTAAAGGGTTGGTGCGCCCCTGTGTGACCGCGCCTCCCGGTGGCAGCGTCTGTAGCTGCGTGCGCGGGCCTACGCCCTGAACCGAGGGCAGAAGAAGAGACTGGATGTGCGCGCGCGCGCATAGAAGGACCGGAGCTCGGCGCCATGGGGAAGGAGTCCCTGTGAGTCGCGGGAGACCCCGACAGAGCCGCGGGTGAGTAAGGAGCACGCCGTGCACGGCGTAACTCCTGCTTCCTTACAGTACCCCCCCCTTCAGGGGCGACCTCCGGGCGTCCATGACAAGGCTTGGAGGGATTCCTATGATGGAAAGTCTGAAGAAGGCGAGGTGCGTGAAGATCCCGATGGGGAATCCATGAACGTTCCTCAGGTCCGAACCCCTTCCAGTGAACCAGGTATTGTACTCCTCCTCTGGAGATCCTGGAATCCAAGATAAACTGGACCTCGTACTCCTGTTGACCGTGAATCGTAAGAGGAAGTGGAGGAGAAGTATTCTTGGAAAAGCGAGGACTCTGAAATACTGGTTTAAGTAAGGATACATGGAAGACCGAAGGTATCTTCATCGAAGGTGGAAGGCGTAGCTGGTAAGTCACAGGATTAACCCTCCTAACTACGGTGAAGGGACCGAGGAACTTGGGAGCAGGGATAGGTCTAGATGAGTTCCTGGAGGAGGAGCTATAAATCCTAGAAGTATTGGTGCATTGTATTGTGGCATTGCAAAAGGGTACTGTCTCTTTAAAGGGTTGGTGCGCCCCTGTGTGACCGCGCCTCCCGGTGGCAGCGTCTGTAGCTGCGTGCGCGGGCCCACGCCCTGAACCGAGGGCAGAAGAAGAGACTGGATGTGCGCGCGCCCGCATAGAAGGATCGGAGCTCGGCGCCATGGGGAAGGAGTCCCTGTGAGTCGCGGGAGACCCCGACAGAGCCGCGGGTGCACGCCGTGCACGGCGTAACTCCTGCTTCCTTACATAAACATGGCGAACATAATAAAGATTATTTATATGATTGGCATAGCAATCGTTACTTGGTAAGCCCTTATAGATCTATACTGTTGGTGTTCCTGATTGTTACATGTGACACAGTATTTACACTATATAGTCCACTATCTCATGTGGAGCATCATATTAGTACTAATGGCATGAATTAGATGGTATCAAGGGTGATACAACCCACAGTCATATTGGGGTAAGAGATTGCTACACACTACTAATAAACATAAATGCTTCCAAGGGGGACTGGATGGATGAGCACCTATTTAGTGATCTTCCCATAAGCTAAGTGAATTGAAGTCAAGAAAGAAGAGCGGTACTTTCAGTAAACAAGAACACCAAAGGCCATTGAACAGTAATTACATACTTCCTACTTTATAGCACTCAGACTAAACAGATAATTTGGCTTATCTTACTTCTCTTAAGCAGAGGTTGACAGTCTAAAATTTTTGTACAACAGTTCAAAGGATTTTTGGGAGGCATCTTACAGGCCTACATAAGGGAAGATGGAATATGGACAAGAACACTTAGTTGAATACAGTACTGAGAATATAGAGGTATGTCGAGTAGGATATTAATATTACTCTCTACAGGAATGTACTTAATCTACACCTCACTCTCGAGTATGATCTAAACACCATTTGCTTCCTAGACTTACAACTAATAAGAGGGACAGATGGCTCGATAGAAACAACGGTATATCGAAAACCCACAGCCACAAACAACCTGTTAGAAGCCTCAAGTCATCACCCTAACACTCTAATTAGGGGAATACCAGTAGGCCAATTCCTACGCCTCAGGAGGAACTGCAGTACGATTGCAGAATTTGAAGCGCAGGCCAAGATCATGACTCAACGTTTCAAAACAAGAGGATACAGTAACAAGAGTATCAAAACAGCATACAAGAGAGCTAAACACTCTCCACGCTCAAACTTGCTAACTGATAAAAACCTAACCATTGAACCCAAAGTGGTACGCTTTGTAGGCACGTACAACAAACAGTGGGATTTAGCCAGGGGAATCTTCAAAAAACATTGGCATATCTTGGAGGCAGATGAGGACATCAAGGAAGTCATTCCTGCTCACCCATCAATGGTGAGCCGAAGAACAAAAAATCTTAAAGACATCCTAGTCCACAGCCACTACACGGAAGTCCCCATGCAATCATGGCTACCATCTAAACCGAATGGCAGCTATTCATGCCATCACTGCAAAGCATGTTCCAACGTCCAAACCACTAAAACTTTCCAAAACTGGGACAACTCAAAAATGTTCCAGATTAGGAAATTTATCACTTGTCAAAGCTTCGGCGTGATATACCAAGGCCTCTGCAAATGTGGGAAGATCTACATAGGCAAAACAAAACGTAAATTCCAACAACGGGTATTGGAACACTTAGGCACAATACGGAATAATGTAGACACCCCACTGGCGAGGCATGTTAACTCTTGTCAACAAGGCAATCTTAAATCTATACAGTTTACAGGTATAGATCAATTCTCCCTAGGGCAGAGAAAAGGGGACATTGACACTGTGCTTCTACAGAAGGAAGCTCGATGGATCTATATTCTCAAAGCATTAACACCTAAGGGCCTCAATGAAGGTTTTGTTTATAGTCCCTTCATATAAAACTACTAATAAAATTCACACACCTTTATAACTAATAACACCAAAGTTCTATTCAATATGAATAAGATCCAGTTACTTATGACTCAATTTGTACCATCTAAAGAATTTACAATTTATTAATCTAAGTCCATGAAATGATTGACCAAACAAGTGCACTATTCACAAACCAGGCAAACACAAATAATATTGAATTTATTTATTGATACACAAAAAACATGGTGTCACAACAGTGCAAGCAACTATAAACATATTAACTGACATTCTGTTAAACATCACAAGCAGGAAGCAATAAACCAGCATGCCTCAATATTTTCTAAGTGCCACATATTCAGTGAGACACGGAGCTGAATTCAATCTCAGACACATACTAGCCTCATAGAGAGCATGCGCGAACAGCCAATGGGGTTACTTTAGGTTAATCCAAGAGCTATAAATACCTTGCTCTGACATAGGAATCCCACTGACTATCCAGCCTTGAGAAAGCATTCGCGAAACGCGCGCGTCGGCAAGCACGTGACCACGTGCACGCGGAGGTGCTCGAGTTCATATACACTGACTCAAAGATACTAAGAGTCAGCGTGGCGCCTCCAGTGCACATTAAAGGACTATTAGGGTCCCAATGGACTCAATAGTCACATTCAAATAAAGGCAACCATTACATCTGGCACAACACTGTATAATCTATTATGTTAGGATGCCACAATGCTATTCCCTGATACAGCAAGCAGCTCATAGGGTATAATACGATTTAGCAATAGGCATACCAAACCAGCATTTAACCTCTAGAGTGCCAGAATACAACCACACATGCAAAGCACTGTGCCAAATGGGAACAGGTCTGTCATTTGACCGATATACAACCCCAAAAGGTACACTACTCAGCTATTAACTTGGTATCTATCTAGAACATAGTTATAGCAGTGCCACACTACACACCAGTATTTGTTTGATCAATACTAGTATACAGCTACTTCAGACATCAACAGCCATAGTTGTTTATGTACCAAGCACCATACACCCTATTCAACATACCATCTATTGTATAGGGAGGTGACGGAAACATATAACAGGTGCACTTTGACCAAGTTTTGTTTAATACAACAACTTTAATATGCTTTATGCCATCACACAATAGCACAGCATAGGTCCCATACCTAAGAGCACCAACTAGTATAATATACTGGGGCACTGCATATGTGGCTCAAACTGCTGACAATCAAACAGTACTCTAGTCAATTCACTCTACACGAGGAACACTAGGGCCAGTGATCTACCCAAACACTGGACATTAACCCAATTATGTACACTCTTCTGGACACATCTATCCAATAGAGACGCACACACTTGGAATATTTAATCCTTATTTTAGACCCCAATATTTTAACGTTATTGTCATTAATAAAGTTTTTTTTTAAAAATCACCATATCAATTTGGAATAGAGTGCTACCACCAGGGGCTCTGTCTGTCTATTTGTGTGTACCAAGTTACATGCCCCTTACAGCACCACTCCGTGTGTAATATATCCAAGCTGAAGCGGGGGCACACCATAAGTTTCTCATGCTATTAGTACTAATATGATGCTCCACATGAGATAGTGGACTATATAGTGTAAATACTGTGTCACATGTAACAATCAGGAACACCAACAGTATAGATCTATAAGGGTTTACCAAGTAACGATTGCTATGCCAATCATATAAATAATCTTTATTATGTTCGCCATGTTTAATACCGAATTAAATAAGTTTTTTTCATGATCTGAATATGTTTTACCTAAGCCATAGGAAATTGTAATATGCTTTATCGGAAATATGATATGTGGTATGTCCACTTATAGCGTTTATTTTGGGTTTGTTGTTTATCAAAGACACCAGCTACCAAATTATTCAACTGTATTCAAGTCTCTGCTTTACTTAGCTATATATAGATTTGTGCATATCGTAATCTATAAACTCCTGACTCTATGTCTCTCATCTGTATATATAGTCTAGATCTAATATTTATTAATACTCTTGTTGTCAGATCTGACTAAATTTTCTGGTCCCTTCATTATCAATAAGCTTGATGTGTCATTATGATGATTTGCCAATATACTATCCAATATAACATATTACTGACTTCCAGTCCTAAGTACAAATCTCTCTATTGTTGGTACTTAAAGAGTTGGCTCTAAATTATTTGCTAAAAAGAGCCTATGCCAATTTAGTGAGCTCTGGCAGTTTTTAAAAAATTGTATATAAGCATATCCTAGCTTTAACAATGTATACAACTTGTCCTAATGGTAGGGGCATTAAGCCCCATTTAATTCACCTTCTAAATTGTTCTTGTGTGTGTATGAAATTTTGTTGTGCTCTCTGTTACCCAGCCTAGCGATTCTAGTTGTCATACAATATATATACTATCTATTGGCACAATTAGATATATGAGGTTAACTTATGTTCCTCAATATGATCCCTGATTAGATTATGTACTCAATATGATCCCAGATTAGATTAGGGCAACAAGATATTCTGGCAATACAACCAATTGACTCTATAGGCTAAGGCATAAGCCAGTATTATCAAATGTATACATTATGTAATTTTCTCTTCCTAAAGTACACATAGGTATCGCCAGTCTGGGTAATAGGGACATTTGGTTCATCTTGTGTTCACCATTCGTTTTTAATTAGTACCTGTCACGGAGGTAAAGTGTTTAATATAATTGTTTGCAAGCATCCAATCAGTCACAGGAGGTGGGTATATATACCAGGGGTGGGGAGACACAATGGTATTATGCCCCTGAGGAAGCCCTAGAGGAGAAACGCGTAGGGCAGACCCTGCAGTCATTGCAGGCATTGCAAACCGAGCAGAGTGAGACGCGCTGCAGAACGGAGTGGAGATAGCGCTGTGACGTCATTGGAGGTCGAAGTCTCGCGAGAATTGGAGCCGGAGCACGTGACGCGGAAGTAAACCAGGCTAGCAGCAGTGCAGTGGACCGGACAGCTTACTCTATGAGTGTGAGAGACTCAATTCAAACTCTCAACTGCTTGAAATTATTTCACACCATGTGAGTGAGATACTGTTTGTTATTTTTTAGATAGTTTTTACAATAAAAGGTTTTATACTATTTTTTGTTCCATTGTCCCTTTTCCCCCTCCCCCCCCCCCCCTCCCTGGTGAGCTATATCCCATGTTAAGGAGACACGCAGCTGCAGATGAAAAGGTGACCCCTGAAGCAAGCAGCACACGTGGAGAGTCTGAGATCCATGCAAACAGCAAAGAAATCCCAGCAGCAGTGTTCCTGAATCCCAGTGGTGGATTAAAGGCTTATATTTGGCTGACTAAGTGTAAGTGTATATATTAACACCTTAACTCTGAAAGTAACAGACATACTGCCCTATGATATTTTTCTCTTTGTCTCTTTCCTGGCTTATTTGCGCCTAGGTCATTTCTTCTCTACATTATCCATTGCGGCAAGTGTGGAGCCGCAGACCTAATTGGCTGCATTCAAGCAAGAATAGATTGTAAGGTATAACACCTCCTGTTTGACTGATTGGCAAGGGGTAGTTAATATTTTCATTACTACAACCCCACTAAGTGTTTGGAATTTGCGCTGATTGTATTCTGTTTTCTCTCTCTCTATATATATATATATATATATATAAGAAAAGGGGGAAGAGAGAGCGCACACCCATAGCGTAAAATTGTAAAATTTAATGAGGGGAAGGGAGGGAGGGGAATAAGAATTGCACTTACAAAGGTACAATATAAAAAAGCATTCTGTGATATATAATCACCACCATCCGGTTTAAAACTGCAGCCTCATGGTCTGTGCAGTCCCAGGGTGACGTCCCAATCCAAAGCCAGGATAGTACTTCTTCTCTGCATCAATGGGGGAGTCCTGTGGAGTAGTTCCAAGCTGGGAAGCCTCTGCAACAATCGCGCGGGTCAGTGAGTCCCAGCGCGCGGTGATGACGTCAGTGTCATGCGTCTGACGTAATGACGCTCCCTGACGCGTTTCGTCACACCACGGGTGACTTTCTCAAAGGGAAGTCAGGAGAGGGGAAAGGTCCGGTATTATATACCCTGTCCATGAATAAATTGACTAATTCCAAACCCCTCTCAGCTGTAGCGGTGCTTGTTTCAGTGGAGACAATCGTAATGCCTGATAATATGAATGGAACTATGGAAACCAGCGGGATTAAACTTTAAGGATACAGAAATGCATACTCGTGATTAGAAACTTAAAAATAAATAATTAAAAAAACAATATAGACCGCCACTTGCATAGGTTGGAGACAGATTACCTCCAACATAATGTTAACAGTATCAATAGCCTGGTTACGACGATTGATATTGAAAATCACAATGACCCAAACCAATATACAGTGTATAATATGTGAGACTCAATATATCAATATAATGTACATACCTATAAAGAGGATGTTCTACCATAGCCCACATGAGAGCCAGAACTATCTAATATAAGTGAGATATAAGTCTATTAGGACCTATTGCAGTAAAGACTGCACATCAGAGGTATACAAATTACCAATAGAAAGCACAGCAGGAGAGCATAGTGATACTAACAACACTTCATACAAAATATATAATAATTTAAATCTGTCCTAGGTCCCGCAATGAAGCAGACATCTAGGAGGGAGCTGGTAGTTGCCACGAACAAGGGGGATATCAGGAGATATACCACTAATGAGACAATGTATAAAAATATATATATATAGTGCATAAAAAACAGTGAAGGAGTGTACTAGGATACATTGAACCTTAATCGGTGTGAATGTACTAATCAATTATGTGTGCTACCACTCAAAGAATACAATTAGTACGTGTTATTTAAAAATGAAATAAACTAATGGGTGTAGTGACTATCTAAAGTGTATAATGGATGTGATTATAAATTTATATATATGTGTATAAATGTATATATTCTTTATATATATGTGTACTATTATAATAAATGTGTGTTTACCCAAAAATCTAAATTCTATAGATTGAGTGAATAAAAAAGTGAGTTATAGCTGGCTCCGAGCTAGAAGAGGGGTGAGAAGGAATGGGACAGGAGGAAGGGAAGGGAAGAGAGGGAAAGGGGAAGGGGGGAAGAGGAAAGGGAGGGGAGGGGGGTAGGAGAAGGGGGGGAGGGAAAGGGGGGGAAAAGGAATGGGGATGGATCCAGAAGGGATCCAGACAGAAGATGGCAGAGTGCAGAGGCAGTAGTGGCAGGAAGAACCGTCCAAGGAGACATCAAACGAGGGTGCTCACATCTAGGCATTCATTAAGTCCAGCCGGACTCAAAGTACCCATCTGGTGGATCCAAAAGGATTCCCGCATACATAGGGTCTTGAACCGATCCCCACCAAGGGCATTGGATGAGATGGTCTCAATTCCTATTATTGTCATGGTTTTGGGGTCTTGCTGGTGAAATGCTTTGAAGTGCCTGGACAGACTATGGGTACTAAGACCCTTGAGTGCATTTCTCCTATGTTCCAGAAACCTAGTTCCAAGAGTCCTAGTGGTGCGTCCAATATATTTTAGATTGCATCCACACTGGATCATGTACACAACATATGTACTTAGACAAGTGATGGAACTTTTGATAGTGTGCGTGGTACCTCTTAAAGTGGAACTGACAGTACTCTGGCTCAGAAGGTGCTTGCAGGTAATGCATCGACTCCGTCCACAGGGATGATTGCCCATTGGGCCCTTTTGAAGCTTGGCACTGATAGACAAGGGACAAGACCTAAGTCTCGTGGGAGCTAAAATGCTTTTGATACTTCTAGCCTTTCTGTATGTAACAGTGGCTCTATCAGGCAAGGTGGGTCCTAAATGGGGATCACACTTAAGAACAGACCAGTGATCATTCAGAATCTTGTTAATGGCTTTAAATGATTTATTAAAGGTGGTAATAAACCTCAAAGTTGGAGCCTCTGTCCATGAATGTACTGATGGTGTATTATAACCGAGACGAGTCCCTTTTTGTAGTTGTTTCTTTTTGGACTGATTCAATAGAGTGGTACGGTCAGATGAGCTCACCTTGTCATACGAATCAGAAATCAGGTCAGGATCATACCCTTTAGATAAGAACTTGTTTCCAAGTGCTATGGACTGGCTCCTAAAATCAACATCCCTTGTGCAGTTCCTCCGTATTCTGTGGAACTGCCCCAAGGGAATATTGTCGAGCCATTGCTTGTGATGGTTGCTGGACGCATGGACATAGCTATTGACAGACACAGACTTGAAATGTGTGGTGGTAATAATATTCAAGTCTGTGTCTATACTAAGAGCCAGATCCAGAAAAATGGTGGTTAGATTACTAATATCGAATGTAAATTTTAACCCCAAAAGATTGTCACTGAAGGAACTCAAAATGCCAGATAACACCGATTTGTCCTAGAAGAAGTACTATCCTGGCTTTGGATTGGGACGTCACCCTGGGACTGCACAGACCATGAGGCTGCAGTTTTAAACCGGATGGTGGTGATTATATATCACAGAATGCTTTTTTATATTGTACCTTTGTAAGTGCAATTCTTATTCCCCTCCCTCCCTTCCCCTCATTAAATTTTACAATTTTACGCTATGGGTGTGCGCTCTCTCTTCCCCCTTTTCTTCTAGATTCCCTGTGGATGTGGTTTGTCCACTTTGAGAGCAGCCGGAGACCCTCTATACCAGAACTGATTGGATTCATTGGACTATTTGAGGACTGGTTTCTATACCTCCTTTTTTCCCTATTTGTGGAGATATTTATTTGCTGTATGAGTATTTATATTTGGTTTTTATTGTAAGCTTGGTTTTAGGTTTTGTTCTATTATAATTGATTTATCATTCATTTTTATTTTCATATATATTTTTCACTTTTATACTTTTTTCATTTTTATTGTCATAATTCAATTTGTTTATATATACACCTAATTCACAGAGTTTTTACTCATAGTGAGTCACACTATATATCTATAACCATTTGCAGAGGAGCAGCTCAGTCCTTTTTCTTTGTGTTCATATATATATATATATATATATAGAGAGAGAGAAACAGACATATACATATATAGATGTAGGTATGCTTATATTGGGAAGACAGTATAAAAAGCAGCGGAAATGTGTAAAATAACTGTAAGCAACGACACGCCTAGTACAGTAAGATTTCTCACCTGGTGGAAATTGTGAGGGATAAATTCCGATGTCCCTGTCACCGGCCAAACCCTCCACGACGACGGGAATAATTTTCCCCAAAGCAGCTCCTCTAATGGAGTTAAGATCAGACATTGTGGTGGCGGCCCACCTCCAGTGCCAGAAGCATGCACGCATTGGTCTTGTATTTTCTTTTTTAATTTAGCCCTAATATCGTCAAATCTTTTGCGAAAATTAATCTTGTCCCTGACACGATTCCCGCACGCATTTACACCAATTATTATTGTGTCCCACATTTCTTTTTTGCTTGATGAACTTGTCCGCGCTTGAAATAAATACAAAATATATGACGTTAATTCATAATAATACAACCACCAGTTTCCTACACTGCTAGCTGTTCCAAGAGATACCAAACATGCTGTTTTAGGTGTAATATGTGAAGCACATGAGCATTCACTACTAAACCTAGACATGTAAGGAAGCTTGCATTAATATTGTATGCAGTTATCGCAAATTGAACGCCTGAGTTTTCTTGTCCTTGTAACGCATGATAAAAAGCTGTGTTTCCACAATAATTAACATTGATAGATATTATGGACCCATATTTGCATATTAACAAAACTCACATGACCTAGGATCACATGTATTTGAAGAATAAATGGAAAGGTACACTTACCTACTAAATGGCCATACAGACTGTCATAGTGCTCCAGAATCCCAGGGACAAGAGCTGTATTTTCCTGGTCATTGAAGCGAGGATTACGTGGATGCTCCACACATTTCTTCCGAGCACGTTTAGGCTCAGAGCTTGCCTGCTGCTGACTGGACTCTCCTTGTTCCAATGGAAGAGACTCCAAAAGACGTCCAGCAGCAAGCACCCCACCACCAGACACACCAGCAGCACCAGCAACAGAGCCACCAGCAGCACTCACACTGCCACCAACAGCACTCGCACTCCCAGCAACAGCACTCACACTGCCACCAACAGCACTCGCACTCCCAGCAACAGCACTCCCACCAACCGCACTCCCACTCCTAGCAACATCACTCGCACTCCCAGCAACAGCACTCACACTCCCAGCAACAGCAATCGCACTCCTAGCAACATCACTCCCCTGAACAGTACGTTCACTCTGACGCGTACTCGCACGAGTAGCACTACCACTCACACCAGCATCACTCTTCCCACGCTTTGCGGGCATACTTACAGCACTCACAAAAAACAGAAAACAAATGTACAGCCAATCACACGAAACACTCCACATAGAAAACAAGACAAAGATGTAAACAAAACAACAAAGGACAAAGCTCTCACAATACACAACAAGTCTCTCAGTCAATATGCAAATATGAAATCGCCCAGCTCTGTGCGTCTCTCTCTCTCTCACTCCCAACAACACAGAGAATGATTAACAGTACACGTTGCCTTTAAATATGGCGCGCTATCCAATACATGCTTGCTTCGGCTGATTCAGCAAGATTTTTGATTGGCGAACCTAACAGCACCCCGCCATGCACGCCGATATACCTGTGTGTGATCGGCAAATCATCGTGAGAGTGGGCGGAATGGTTTTCGGCTTGATTCTGAAGGGATTCGACACTTACTGCATACGGAGAGGGAAAATCGCCAATAACATGGCTAATCGGTAAGCTTGCCGAGTTCACATTTTCGTCGCTTACTGCATGAGGCCCAGAGTCACTAACTCAGTAGGCTGGAATAGTGAATGGAGAGACGCTGCAGCCAGTTCACAGAGTGTTAATCTCCTCAGACAGAAAGAAGCACACCTGCAGCCTAATTAAACAGGGGCTGAACTATCAGTGAAACAAGTGCTTTAAAAAGCAGGAAGTTGCTCACACAAGGTGAGCTTGTTTTTCTACAGGAAGGTGGAGAGAACTCTCCCGGCTTGGAAGCCGTAGCAGCTGCTGCTGCTCTGGTCCCCAGTCCTGCGAGGAGCTTTGCTGCTGGGACCAGCTGGGACCCCAACCCAGGATAAAGATAAACATTGCTGCGAGGCTGGACACAGCCTGCTCCCCGGAACCGTGTTCCTGTTTGCTGTTTGGAGCTGAAACAGATAAGACTTTATTCTTATTATGCTTATTGGTTATCGTTTGTGTAGCATGTTTTGGGCATGACCAGATTAGCTGGCTGTCCTGTTAGTAAGGGCTCAAGAAGTGAGTTAGTGTCCCTAACGGGACTAGGCTTTAATTTGCAAGAAAGTAGTTTCTTAAAGGGACAGTGCACCCGTATTTATTTTGGTTGTGGCTAATAAACCACTATAGTTGAACGTTTCCCACCGTGTCTAGCGTCTTACTGACCCCGCCGCGAGGCCGTCCTGTCACAGTAAGTGGAATATTGTTCCGTTCTGCAAAGGCTTGATCAATAAAATTGCCTGCGGAACCGGAGTCCACAAATGCCAGTGCTTGAGTATGAAACCCCTCTCCAGACAGCGTCACTGGCAGCAGGATCCTGGTGGGAAGGACATCCTTGATGATGGGGGAAAGAGGCAGTGTTCCCAACGAGACTCCCCGGGATCTCATTGGGATTTGGCATTTCCCGGCTTATGGGGACACTGGAGCACCAAGTGACCGGCATTGCCACAGTACATACAGAGACCTGTACTGCGCCGGCGTTGTTTCTCGGCAGAGGACAGCTTATTCCCTCTCAATTGCATTGGTTCCGGGACGTCCAAAGACGGAGGTGCTGGGGACACGAACGACGGGACGGGAGACCTTGAAACCCGTTGACGATGACAAGAATGTTCAGTCCTCTACTCCTGCAGACGCTGGTCCACCCGAATGCATAGGGCGATCAAATCCTCTAGGTCAGTAGGACGTTCCCGCGCCGCAAGCTCATCCTTTAGGGGCTCCGACAGGCCCTGCCAAAACGCTGAAGATAGTGCTTCATTGTTCCACCCTGTCTCGGCTGCGATGGTGCGGAACTCCACAGCGTATCGGGCGACGGTCGATCTGCCTGGGTTATGTGGAAGAGAGAGGAAGCTGCCGTTAACTGCCGTCCAGGTGTGTCAAAGACCCTTCGCAACTCAAGGGCGAAGAGGTCGATGTGGTTGTGTGATGGGAGACTGTTGTTCCCAAATGGGGAAGGCCCAGGCCAGCGCCTCGTCGGACAGAAGAGCCACGATATAGGCGACCTTAGAGCTTGAGGAGACAAAATGAGAGGGTGAGAGTTGGAATTGAATAAACATTGATTAAGGAAGCCACTACCTCCTTGGGGGTCCCCAGCATAGCGGTTGGGGGTCGGAATTCGGGGTTCCATAGCAGACGGAGGAGATGTAAAGACAGTTGCAGAGGACGTTGAGGCCGTTGGAGAAGGTCCCAGACTGGAAGCTCGGGCTTGAACGGTAAGGGAATGAAGGCTCTGCTGGAGCAAATCGATCCGCCTATCATTTTGTTCCAGATAAGTCTCTAGCCTGGCGAAGAGATTAGTGTGGGAAGTTAAAGTACGCTCCACCTCAGCAGGGTCCATGTTTGTTGGGCTGAGCATAATGTCAGGTCGAGCTCACCAGAAACGAGGGACCACGGTGCTGAGGTGGGAAAGGATATAACACCACCCACAGCCACGAGGGCACGTCTTGAGAGTAGAATGGTCTGGGTGTCCGAGTCGGGGCAGGAGAGGTACGGATGGTAGTGGGTGCTGTTAGCCAAGTCCGGGATTAGAGAGAGAGATGTAATCGTTTACCGTTTGCCGAGTTCGGGGTGCCAGAGGTGCGGAGAGTCGTATTGCTGTATGCCAAGTTTGGGGTGCCAGAGGTGCGGAGAGTCATATTGCCGTATGCCAATTTCGGGATGCCAGAGGTACGGAGAGTTGAAGAGGAAGCCGGTTTGGTACACGAGGAAGACTGCAAGAAAAGACAAGACAGGACTAGAGAGGCAGAGAGTGATGAGAACAACTGGTTCTATGCTCAGCCGACGAGTTAGTGACACCGCAGGGTATATATAGGTGAGAGGAACCAATGGCAGAGTAGCAAGGTGGGGGTGTGTGAGTAGGCCAGACTGCGACAGGGATAGGTCCAGAAGGGCTCCCGGGGGAGGAGCTATAGAGCCCAATAGTAAGGCTGTATTTGATTGCAGCAACAGTTTGGGGTCTTGTGCCTTTAAGAGGCTGGTGTGCCTCCGTGTGGCCGCGCCTCCGCGAGGCTGCACTTGCGGGCACATGACCGGGCATGCCCGCAGGACCGGCAGTAGAAGAGGAACACCGGCGTGCGCGCGCGTGCCCAAGTGGAGCTGCAATCGGCGTCCTTGAAGGAGGCTGCCTGCGTGCCACGGGAGGACCCGGCGGAGCTGCAGGTGAGTGGGGAGCACACCGAGGGTGGCGTGACTCCCCGGTTGTCACACTTCCCTTCCATCCATTGCCCGTTTAATGCAGGATAAGATCTTGTTTGCCTTTGCAGCTACTGCATGACTTTGGGCATTATTGCTAAGCATGCTGTTAACAAGCACTCCTAAATCCTTCTCCATCAAGGATTCCTCCAATTTATCCCCATTTAATTTGAAAGTCGCCTGTTTATTCTTGCTTCCCAAATGCATAATCTTACATTTATCTGTATTAAATCTCATCTGCCATTTACCTGCCCAAGTTTCCAGTCTCTCCAACTTCTTCTGGAGAGAAATTACACCCTGCTCTTCTTCTACTACCTTACACAATTTAGTGTCATCAGCAAAGATGGAGACTTTGCTCTCAATGCCAACCTCAAGGTCATTAATAAACAAGTTAAAAAGCAGGGGTTCCAGTACCGATCCCTGAGGTACTCCACTCATGACCCTAGCCCAACCTGAAAAAATTCCATTTATGACAGTCCTCTGTCTGTCCTTCAACCAGTTTTCAATCTAGGTGCATACAGTATATTTTTTACTGAGCCCAATTTGCTTTATTTTGTACACCAACCTTTTGTGTGGAATCGTATCAAAAGCCTTTGCAAAATCTAAGTAGACCACATCAACTGCATTACCCTGATCTAAATTCCTACTTACCTCCTCAAAGAAACAAATAAGGTTAGTTTGGCATGATCTATCTTTCATAAATCCATGCTGACTATTACTAATAATTTTGTTTTCCATTAGGTATTCCTGAATCTTATCCCGTATTAAACCTTCAAGTACTTTCCTCACCATTGAAGTCAGGCTTGTGATCTAGCTCCCTTTTTAAATATAGGCACCACATCTGCTTTACGCCAATCTTGTGGTACTGAGCCTGTGGTAATGGAGTCCTTGAATATTAAATATAATGGTTTGGCTATTACTGAGCTTAACTCCTTGAACTCTTGGATGCATTCCACCAGGCCAGGCGCCTTATTTACTTTCCTTTTTTCAAGTTGTCTATGAACTGTTTCCTCAGTTAACAAATTGTTCATTAATATGGAGGTTGTGGCTTCCTCCTGTGGCACTATAATTGAAATTGATTCTTCCCTGGTAAACACAGAAGCAAAGAATTTGTTTAATACCTCTGCTTTTCCCTTATCTCCAATAATCTCCCTGCCCATCTCACACAGAAAAGGTCCTATATTTCTTTCCTCATTTTTTTGTTTTTAAGGTACTTAAAGAACTTTTTAGGGTTGTTCCTACTCTATTGCAATCCTTTTTTTCATTATCCATTTTTGCTAAATTTTATTGCCCTTTTGCAATTTTTGTTACATTCCTTATAATTCTGATATGCTGACACTGTCCCTTCTGTGTTTAAGAATCTAAACACCTTCCTCTTCTTGCCCATTTCCTCCCACCTGTTTATTTAGCAACATTGGTTTTGACTTATTTCTTTTATACTTATTACCCAAGGGTGTACACTAATAAGTGTGCTTTTCCAGCAATGTTTTAAAGACTGCCCATTTATCTTCTACATTTTTCCCTGCAAAAGCATCATCCCAATGTATTACTTGTAGATTAGTCCTCAGTTTATTAAAATCTGCTTTTCTAAAGTGTAAGGTCTTTGTTGAACCCAAGTAATCTGTTTTTTGATAATTTATTTTAAATGAGACCATGTTATGATCACTGTTAGCAAATATTCAAGTCCTAGAACATTTGGGTATTACTTCTACATTGTTTGATATTACCAAATCCATTATTGCCCCTCTCCTGGTTGGTTACTCAATAATTTGGGTCATATAATTGTCTTTAAGCACCCCCAAAAACTTGTTTCCTTTTGTTGGAACGCTAACCTCATTGCCCCAGTCTGTCTGGATAATTAAAATCTCCCATTATGCAAACATGACCTATTTTTGATGCCTTCTACATTTGCAAAAGTATTTTAGCTTCCTCAATCTCACTGATATTTGGTGGTTTATAGCATATCCCTACAAACATTTTCTTTATACTTTTACCTCCACTGCTAATTTCTATCCACAAGGTCTCTACATTTTCATCATTCCCTTCATAGACATCATCCCTTATAATAGGTTTTAGATCTGGTTTAACATATAAACATACTCCACCTCATCTTCTATTTGCTTGATCCTTTTGAAAAAGGGAATAGCCCTCTAAATTAACTGTCCAGTCATGAGTTGCATCCCACCAGTTTCAGAAATGCCTATGATATCATACTGCTCCCTTGCAGCTATTAATTCAAGCTCCCCCATTTTATCTGTCAGGCTTCTTGCATTAGCAAGCATGCATTTAAGTTTTTTTCAGCTTGTACTATTATCTTGTCTTCTCCTTCATTTCTGCGCCAACTTGGTATAGTCTTTAGAGGTTTTCTAGTAGTACTGTATCTGTATTTACTATGAGCGTCTCACTGCTTGTCAAACTCGCACTAGTCCCCATTCTACCTCCATAACCCCTTGTTTCCTTATCTATTCTATTTAGTTCGTTATCTGTTTTATTTCCCTCCCCCATCCATCCTAGTTTAAAATCTCCTCCAAACTTTTTAACATTCTCCCCCTAGCACAGAAGATCCCTCTTCATTGAGGTGCAATCCGTCCGTAGAATAAAGATGGCACCTCTCAGAAAAGGAGTCCTAGTGCTCTAAAAACCCAAACTCCTCCTTCCTGCACCACTTTCTTAGCCAAGCATTAACCTCCCTAATCTCTGACTGTCTCCCTGTGGTAGCGCATGGCACTGGTAATATATATGCAACGTATATTTAAATGAATCCCACACTTTCTAAAAGGATTTCCATACCATCTATATAGAGTTCATGATAAGCTTAAGGCACCAACCTAATGACTTGAAGGGTGTCAGACCCAACAAGATTAGAACCACAACCTCACCTTTTCTAGACCACTGCTCTAGCAGTGTGAGCTAAACCAGCCGATAAGGAGTATCAGTGTCACATCCTACTTTTGAGCTGCTCGCTGTTCACACATGTAGCTAATCTAGCTATTAGCATATCTCACAGTTATCTCAGTTGTGCTCCACAAGAAACATTAAACTGTCAACCTGGAAGTGGAAGTGCTCTGCTTTTAAAGGAAGCTACTATAGGTATATGCATTCATTTTTGTTGCCACATGATGGCAATGCACAAAAATGGCTACGGTACAACAGATATAAGAATGTGTTTAGATGAGTTTGCCGCAGGCATAGAGATAAGTCTTAATAGAGCATCTCCTATTTTTGAGGGGAAAACAAATATCTTATCTTTTCACCCATACAATTGTGGATTGTTTTGCATCGTTTATTTCATCCAAAGTGTCACAAAGATATATTCATTATTTTTGTGAATCATATCAGTCCCAAGATATCTTTATTTTTAGTAAACGTGTACAACTTGTACAGCCATGTGGAATGTCTTAATTCTCCTCCCCTCAGCCCACCTCTTGTTCAACGAAGATTGCTGCGGAATTCCTTTTCAGCTACTGTACATAAAGAGGCTCTGGTTATTCCCACTGTCAACAAGAGTTGTGGGTCTATGGTTTTAATCACCACACACTCCCAGGCCAGGTTGCTCTTAAATAACACCACTTTAAGACAAACACAGAAAACAGGCTGGATCATTTGGGCCTGACCACAATTAAACAAAAATATGTATTTTTAAGATGTAACTTGTAACTAAAATTAACCTTTTGTGTGCGGAAGTGGTAGAATACTGAATATAGATAGGGTCTGATCACATGGGGTATGATTTATTACATTAGTAGAGTAGGGGTTATTATGTTAGTGGGTGGAGATTATAGTATTAGTGCGGGAGGGGTTATTATATTAGGATGGAGGTATACAGTATATGAGTTGTTAGCATATATTAGATGTGTAGGGTATATGAGGGGCTATATGAGGTGTGTGGGGATATATTAAGGTTGTGGGGGATATGAGAGCTGTGGGGATATATATATGAGGGGTGTGGGGTATGGAGATATGAAAAATGCATGTGCACCTATTTTATGTGTGATATGTTGAAGGGTATTCAAGGGCAAGCATACCAGGAACTAAACTACTTTTAAGGAGTGTCCAAATGGATTTTGTTAGTTTTCTAGAGTTAAAGATGCTCCTTTTGTTTGCATCACTGTGGGCCGTGCCGCAACCACTTGATCACTACCACATGGTCATGTTACAGGAACTTGAGTGACACTCGAAGTAGCAGAGAAAGGGTTCAAAGGTATCACAGCGTGCAACAAATATGTACAATTCTGCAGAAATACTGTAGCGATCGGTGAACCTGACAGTATCCGATCCGTGAATTTTACACGTTTTTAAGTACAATCTGATCCGCTCACGGAAATCCGCAAGCAGTTTGGCCTCCATCAGATTCCGTTTGTGCCGATAGTTATCTGTACCTCCGATTGAAAAAAACGTTGAATACATTCCCATTTATTTATTAATATACTGCTTTATAATTTATATAATAGACATCGACACTACAGGAGAAGAGTTCAGGCAACTAAGGTCAGGCACACACAGACAGAGGTCAATGCAGACAGTCATAACGTTAATGGTTAAGCTAAACGGTTTATCAAGTAAATAATGTGTTAATGTTTGACCTACCGTATCTTACTACAGCAGCAGCCCTAATCAACCCACAGTCAAACCTGCCTACATGTACAACCCAATGACTTAAACTTGAGGCTGCACCCCTATTTATAAACTCCTCCACCCATAATAATTCTGTTTTCAGATTTTCAGTGATATAAAAAAAAAAACGAATCTGCGTTTTTGAGACTGATCCATAGAAATCCACAAATTAAAGGATTTTGCAAATCCGCAAGAGATTTAAATTTCGGTGAATACTCCCCATCTCTATCCAGGATCAATACAGACACTGGAACTTTTAACTGTTTTTTTTATGCTTGCAATTGTGTAAAATGTAGGAAACGTATTAAACAAGTTTCTCTGTTGAGCTGTAGGTTTTTAGTGCTATAGTTTTACTTGGAGTAACGCAGAAAGAAAAAGATCCCAGTTGGGTGAGCATTCAGGTACCCCTTGGTGTAGAATATGTAACTTAATATTTTAATTATTACCATGTAAAATAAATTGTAGTGTACTCAGTACAATTTCTTTTACATGGTAATAATTAAAATATTATGTTTTATTCACACCATAGTTACATATTCTACACCAAGGGGTACCTGAATGCTCACCTAACTGGGATCTTTTTCTTTCTGTGTGACTCCAATACTTATCACAGGCCAGCACGTACCTAAATGAACTAGAAATTTCCAATACTGATTAGGCTGGGATGGGGTTTCCCCCCCTTCCCTCTCTCCCCCAGGTTCATTTAGAGTTTTACTTGACCTCAGATCCGATTAATTATTCCATATACATACTGTAAGAAAATAAATTCATATTAATAAGAAAATACAAAAAGATGAGATGCAGAATTTACTATCACATAACTCCTCCGATTGTGATGTCCACATTTACAAGCTTTGAATCAGTGGACAAATGGAAACAAATACTTTAACACGTCGTGGTATAAAAACACACGAGGTCAATATTTACTACATAAGCAGTGTTATTCTATAAGAATAGTATCTTAGTTCTACCTAGTAAATATGAACCACGTTGCCTTTTGTGCCAGTTTTGACATTAAATTGCCTTTATGCTTAGAACTTTAACATTGGAATTCATTAACCTTCAATACGAAACATCGCAACGTCTTCCTGTACTATCTGCTATTGAATTGTGCATCTCCCCACTAAAAAAAGTGTATTAGTGTATTTTATTAATGCAGGAAAAATAGTTACCACAACAAATGCAGCACTTGGTTATTCACTGGAAAGAGATGGAGTACCTGTATTTAGGCACTTCACCTCCACTAAATATATAATAATAATTTTAATAAAAAAACAAAATGCAAAGCAAAAAGCAAAATAGTTTGCGGTCCTTATATGTTACAGCCTTATGACTATTATGGTAGTGATTTCGAGAGCTATCTAACTAAGATGTGGGCCCACAAGTCAACCACTAGTAGTGAGATATGAAAGAGAGTTATACTGATAAGCTACAATTACGGGCTCTCTCTGCTGCCTCCTTTGAAGGAAGACAGAGTTACATCTGCCCCCATATACATGCTGTGGCATTTGATACAAACGGCGTTCAATTCAAATGTAGCAACCTGACTGCTGTAGCTAATTACACAGTGACAAAACAGAGAACCAGGCACTTACCTTAAGTTGAAAATCGGAAATTAATAAAATAAATAAAAACACAATAGGATAAATATAGTTACCAACAATTACGGTCTCTCTAGATCAGCATTTCCCAAATGGTGGGTCGCGACCCGGCACCGGGCCACGGCACCAAAATTGCAGGGTCGCTGCAAGGCTGGCCGCGCGGTGTCTCCCGTTCCCCCCCCCCCCCCCCGCTCAAGTTAAAAAAAATGGTGGCGATTCCCCCTACGGTCCCGCGCGCATGCGCAGGGCAAGCAGGGCCCGCTCCCTTCCTCCCCCCCGCTCCCAACGTGGGACGGAGCAGGAAGTACCAGCTCCTCTGCGGCCCGCATGTTATGTGGGACGGAGGGGGAAGTACAAGCTCCTACTGCGTCCCGCTTCCCGAGCTCACCTCCCGTGGCACCCCCTCCCGAGCCCACCTCCCGTGCCCCCAAGCCCACCTCCCATCCCGGGCAGCAGGGGATATCGGGGGCAGCAGGGGAAAGCGTCCGGCGGCAAGGTAAGTCACCCCACCCAGTCACTGTCACCCACCCAGTCACTGTCACCCACCCACCCAGTCACTGACACCCAGTGACTCTCTCCCACCCAGTCACTGTCACCCAGTTACTGTCTCCCACCCACCCAGTCACTGTCACCCAGTCACTGTCTCCCACCCACCCAGTCACTGTCACCCACCCAGTCACTGTCACCCACCATCTCCCACTCACTCAGTCACTCACCCACCATCTCCCACACACCCACCCACCCAGTCACTGCCACCCACCCAAGTGTCCCAGTCCCCCCCCTCTCACCCAACCTGTCCCTGCCCCCCCCCACCCACCCAGTCCCTGTGTGTATCAGTGTCTGTGTGTGTGTTTGTGTGTGTGTGTAGCAGTGTCTTTGTGTGTGTATCAGTGTGTGTGTGTGTGTGTATGTGTATCAGTGTATGTGTGAGTGTAGCAGTGTCTCTGTGTGGCTGCGTGTGTGTCAGTGGCTGCGTGTGTGTCAGTGGCTGCGTGTGTGTGTCAGTGGCTGCGTGTGTGTGTATCAGTGGCTGTGTGTGTGTATCAGTGTGTGTGTCAGTGGCTGCATGTGTCAGTGGCTGCGTGTCTGTCAGTGGATGTGTGTGTGTGTGTGTATCAGTGGCTGTGTGTGTGTGTATCAGTGGCTGTGTGTGTATCAGTGGCTGTGTGTGTGTCTGTGAGGGGGTTATCAGTGGCTGTGTGTGTGTGTGTGTATCAGTGGCTGTGTGTGTGTCTGTGCAGGCCCTATAGGCGATAAAATTTTTAGTGGGTCACGAAGGAGAAGTTCAAAAATAACCGGGTCACGGAAAAAAAAGTTTGGGAAACCCTGCTCTAGATGATGAGAGGTAACCTTTAAATCCCTTCTGCTTCAACCCCAAAGAGGGAACATCCAAGACCCTTGGTGAAATGTGAGAAACAGAAAAAACAGGGGGAGCAAGGGGTTAACACATTCTGGCTGAAGAAACTGTTCGTGGGAAAAACCCAAAAAGAGGCAAAGCCTCTATTGGGAGGGAGGGGAAAATATGAAATGATAATTGATGATATATTAATACTTACACGGCCCAGTGTAAGTACAGATGATTAAATGGTATCTGTGGGTTTTTTTTAAGAACCCATACAGCACGATAACCAGGTTTTGGATGTAGGTACTTGCTCACGAGCAGAGTTTCAATAGGGAATCCCCTCTCAGGTGCCCATGGTCGACCCGATTCCTCCCCAATACGGCAGTATAGGGTAAGTACTACCATCACATGCTGTTCCTGCCTGGATGTCCTTGGGATCTTTACTCACCTTTGGATTCCCGGAAGATTGGAACATTATTCTTTCAAGTACTGAGGACTCGGTTCTCGTGGTTGAAAGTATATCGCGATCAGCCGCTTCTTACAGCTGTCAGTGTGAGCAGCCGCAGTCGCAGCTGAACTGAGCGTTACCATCTTCCTGTGCTCCGGACGCGGAGACAGAGACATCTGTGACAAGACGCTTCACCTTACTACGTTGGTGTGCCTGGGATTTGTTCTATGTGAGTGCTTTGTGGATTTTTTACTCCAATAAATGTTTTAAACCTTACGCTATTCTGCCGTATTGGGGAGGAATCGGGTCGACCATGGGCACCTGAGAGGGGATTCCCTATTGTAACGCTGCTCATGAGCAAGTACCTGCATCCAAAACCTGGTTATCGTGCTGGATGGGTTTAAAAAAAAAAAAAAAAACAGATATCATTTAATCATCTGTACTTACACTGGGCCGTGTAAGTATTAATATATCATCAATTATCGTTTCATATTTTCCCCTCCCTCCCAATAGAGGCTCTGCCTCCTTTTGGGTTTTTCCCAGGAACAGTTTCTTCAGCCAGAATGTGTTAACCCCTTGCTCCCCCTGTTTTTTCTGTTTCTCTTATTACTGTGACGGTTCAGGGGATTCCTTCCCCTTCATGTGTCCCTGATGTCACACGCTCACCTACCCTCTCTGTTCCTTCCCCTGCCAGCCTCCCTTCTTTTACCCACACCTGTCCCTCTCCGGCAGGCTCTGACGCTGTTCCTATACCACGGCGCGCCCCGCAAGACTCGCGCACGTGCGCGGTTCCCGAGCCCCTGCTGCGGTGTTCCCCACTCTCCGGCCCCCTCGGTATCTGCTCCCATTCACTTACCTCCGGCGGCTGTTCCCTCCGTTCCTCCATTTCCCTCTGCGGGTGTCGCCACGGCGCTCCGCGCGCCGTGTGACGCAGCCTCTGCGCGCGCACTCTCAGATTACAGAGGGCGCGCGCACACGCTCCTCTTCTAGGGGTTTCCAGTCTCCTGACTCCTCCTCTCATGCCCTGCAGGTGATCTCCCTTACTGTCCCTTACTGTCTCCTCCTCTTCTCCTCCTCCTCCTCACCTATCCCTGCTGTCTCCCACTTCACCCTCTGCTCCTCCTCTCCCTCCTATTGGTGTTCCCTCCTTTATAACCCCTGTCTGTTATTTCTATCATTGCTCTGCATAGCTTCTGTTATCCCTGTGTGTGCAGTCCTATGCTTTGCTCTCTCTGTGTTCCAGCTTGTTCCTGCTCCTGCTTATCTCTGGATTTCCCTGGTTTGACCTCTGCTCGTCCTGGACTACCCTGCTCTCTGTTGCCCTTGAACCCTGCTTACAAACTCTACCTTGCTGACCTCTGTAACCCCTGGACTTGGCTTACAAACTTGACGACTCTGACTTCTGGATCCCTGGACTCTGGCGCACGGACACCACTATTCGTACTCTATACTCCCAAGGCGTTGCAAGTATTACTAACTATCTTTCAACAGGCCCGGCAACGCCATACCACACTCCGGGCACGCCCTCACTGCTGTGGGTGTGTGGTAATACCCTTCCCACCTCAGTATTGGGGGCTTGCCAGGTCTGCGGGCATACAGGCGTGACATTATGCAGAGCCCAACAAATGCAGACCCCCCTGAGGTGGGTACAGGTGTTTCACTTGAGGCCTTACAATTTGTGAGCAATCAACTGTCCACAGTCTCCCAGCAATTGGCTAAACTCTCCCTTGAGTAGACTCCTATGGCTCCAGCACCCCCGGTTGCCACGACCTATGTCAGCTCTGGACCCCGTATTCCATCACCTAATCGCTACGATGGGGACCCCCTCGCCTGCCGCGGCTTCCTAAACCAATGCGAGGTGCAATTCGAGATGTCCCCCTCCCTGTTTCCCACTGGTTGTTCTAAGGTGGCTTACATCTACGCCTTGCTTATTGGTGACGCCCTCGCTTGGGCCTCTCCCCTCTGGGAACGTAAGAGTGAACTAACCCAAGAATATCCTCAGTTCAGGTGTGAATTTCAGCAAGTATTTGATACTCCTGCACGGCGCGAGATAGCTGCATTCTCTCTCTTCCATATTTCACAGGCCCGAAGAGCTGCTGCCAAGTACACAATCGAGTTCTTTACTCGTGCCGCAGAGACCCAATGGAATGATGAGACACTCGCCGCCGCATACTAGCACGGACTCTCAGACACCTTGAAGGATGATCTTGCTACTCATGCCCGGCCTTCTTCCCTGGAGGAGTTGATTACCCTGAGCGTACGCATGGACCAGCGTACCCAGGAGCGACGGCACGAGAGACACTGTACCCGCTCTCTTCCTTCCTCTGTCGTCTCTCACAGGTCATCCACTTCACCTCTCCTGGCACTGGATGCTCTGGAGCTGATGCAAATCGGTAGCCAACAACTTTGGGCCGCAGAGAGAATGCGACGCTGTCTGAATATACTCTGCTTCTACTGTGGTTCTTCGGAACATCGTCTCCAGAATTGTCCCCTGAAGCCGGGAAACGGGAACACCCAGTAAAGGTAGAGGGGCTTCTACTGGGTACTGTCTCTCCTTGCCCCTCTCTCCCTGAAAATCTCCCAAAGAAGTTTTTGCTTCTTGCCACTCTGGAGGGTCCTGACCTTTTCCTGCAGGTAAAAGCTTTAATTGATTCTGGATCTGGTGATAACTTCCTGGACCAAAACTTCGCCTCTGAGAATCAAATCCGTATGGTCAGGAGAAAAGCACCTATTGGTCTCGAGGCCATCGACTGTCGACCGCTCCGGCCAGCATTTATCATTTGGGAGTCTATTCCTCTCATACTGACCTTGGCCGACGGTCATAAAGAGGTAATAATTTTCAACATTTTTCAATCTCCTACTGTGCAATTTATTTTAGGATTGCCTTGGCTTCAACTCCACAATCCGTGCATTGATTGGACCGGTACCCTGCCCATCCAGTGGCCTTCCTCCGCTGACTCTGCTCCTGCGGCTTCTCCTGTTGCGGTACTTGCCGGTCTGGATGCCGTTCCTTCCAATCTAACGATCCTGCCGACCGTGTATCATGAGTACTTGGATGTGTTCAACAAGGCACAAGCTGAGGTTCTACCTCCCCATCGTTCGTACGATTGTCGTATCGATTTCATTCCTGGGACCATCCTTCCAAAGTCGAAATCGTATCCTTTGTCCGTTCCTGAAACTGAGGCCATGACGTCCTAAATTCAAGAAAATTTGGAAAAAGGATTCATCCGCAACTCCACCTCCCCTGCCGGGGCAGGCTTCTTCTTTGTGAAGAAGAAGGATGGATCACTTAGGCCATGCATTGACTTTCGCGGACTCAACAAGATCACGGTAAAGAATCGGTATCCCCTTCCTTTAATCTCTGAACTGTTCGACCGTCTCCAGGGGGCCTCTATCTTCTCTAAACTCGATTTAAGAGGGGCCTATAATCTCATTCGCATAAGGGAGGGGGACGAGTGGAAAACAGCATTTAATACGCGATCAGGACATTATGAGTATCTAGTTATGCCCTTTGATTTATGCAATGCTCCTGCCGTCTTTCAAGAGTTCATGAACGACATCTTCCGAGATGTGTTTGGGACATTTGTCATAGTATATCTGGATGACATTCTCATTTTTTCTAAAAACCTGGAGGAACACATTCAACATACCAAACTGGTGCTGTCTAGGCTCCGTTCTAACCGCCTATACGCCAAGATGGAGAAATGATTCTTCCACCAGACCTCTACTGCCTTCCTAGGCTACATTATCTCCAGCCAAGGTTTCTCTATGGATCCAGAAAAACTAAAAGCTGTTCTCGACTGGCCGCTGCCTAACTCGCTCAAGGCTGTGCAGCGTTTTCTCGGCTTTGCCAACTATTACAGGAAATTCATCAAATTTTTTTCTTCTATTGCTCTTCCCATCACCGCGTTGACCAAGAAAGGCGCCGATACCACCTCCTGGTCTCCGGAAGCTATTCTTGCTTTTGAGGTGCTTAAGAAAGCTTTTGTGTCCGCACCCATCCTACGTCATCCGGATACCTCTCTTCCCTTCACTTTGGAAGTCGAAGCTTCGGACGTGGGAGCTGGTGCAGTTCTCTCCCAGAGGTCTTCTTCCCAAGAAAGACTCTATCCCTGTGGTTTTTTTTCGCGGAAATTTTCATCTGCCGAAAGGAATTATGATGTTGGTAATCGTGAACTTTTGGCCATTAAATTGGCTCTCCAAGAATGGAGGCATCTTTTAGAAGGCACCAAGGAACCTGTTGCTATCCTCACCGACCACAAAAATTTGCTGTATATTGAGGGAGTCCGACGATTGGGATCTCGCCAAGCTCGGTGGTCTCTCTTCTTCTCCCGCTTTAACTATACCATTTCATACATTCCTGGTACCAAAAATGTCAAAGCAGACGCTCTCTCTCGCCAGTTCGCCACGGAAACCGAATCTAATGAAACCACGGAACCTATTCTTCCTGCCAAATGTATAATCTCCGCTAACAATTTTGATGTGTTGGACGAAATCAACAAAGCCCAGGCTCATATTCCCAGCAGGTTCAGGGTACCAGAAGGGCGCTTATACGCAGCTCCACGGTTTTGCCACAAGATTCTACTTTGGGGTCATTCCTCTAGATCTGCCGGTCATCCAGGCTTCAAAAGGACAGCGGATCTTATTAAACGGACATTTTGGGGGCCGAGGATGAACAAAGACATTTTCGACTTTACTAGTGCCTGTCCTGTATGTGCCCAGAGTAAGACGCTCCACCACAAACCTTCCGGCCTCCTCATGCCTCTCCCCATTCCGGAACAACCCTGGAAACACATCTCGATGGATTTCATTGTCAAACTGCCCAATTCCAAAAGGAATGAACACCATTCTGGTCGTAGTAGACAGATTCTCTAAACATTCACACTTTATTCCCCTCAAGGGTCTTCCTACTGTAATTCTGCTACTCTGGCTGATGTTTTTTCCAAGGAAATTTTCAGATTACATGGCGTTCCCATTTCTATTGTCTCTGACAGATGGTCTCAATTCATCTCTAAGTTCTGGCGGGCGTTTTCCCAGAGACTCGGAATTTCCCTCCTTTTTTCTTCTGGATACCATCCTCAGACCAATGGTCAGACCGAAAGGATGAATCAAACCCTAGAGCAATATCTCAGATGTTTCGTATCAGACTCACAGGACAACTGGGTGGATCTACACTGGCGACACACTTTATTCGAGCTCGGCTAGTCCCACGAATTCGGGTATACCCGGGTGTATTGAGGTTTGTGACTGTTTTCTGCCCGAGTGCATTGAGGTATTTTCCAAGCAGGGATTGAAGCATTTTATTCCCGCTGGCTGCAATACTGCACAGTATATATATATATATACTGCATTACAATTCATGAATTTATGCCATCTGGTAGACACGCGAAGCATTGCAGCCTATTAAATCCTAATCATTATCATTTAACAGATCAGCCGCCCGTCAGCCAGGCATGAACCCAGGCTGGGAAGGCAAACGCAACGGGGCTTGTCAGAGGTGAGGAGCGGCGCATTCCAGGTATCTGCCAGGTACATACTGGGTATTTGCTCGAATAAAGTGTGTCGGTGCAGTATAACCATGGGCCAAATTTTCAATCAACTCTCTCAAAAATGAGTCTACCCAGGAGTCTCCCTTTTTCATTAATTTCGGCTTCCACCCCAAAAGTCTTCCCCTCTCTTCTCCCCCTGTTGGCGTTCCAGCAGCCGACTCTCATGTTACGACCCTACAGAACTCTTGGAAAAGGATCCTCAAATCCCTACAATCTGCTGTTGCCAAACAAAAAACCAAGGCGGATCGTCATCGCCAACAAGGCCCTTCTTTCAAGCCTGGTGACAGGCTCAAAACTCCATTGCCTAAACTGTCACCAAGATTTCTGGGCCCATTCAAAATCATAGAAAAAAATCAACCCAGTCACTTATCGTCTTGATCTACCCCCCACCATGAGGATTCCTTCCGTGTTTCATGTCTCTCTGCTTAAACCCTTTGTACAGAGCTCGCATTTTCCGGATCCTTCCTGTAAATCCAACCCAGTGTCCACCCTAGGACAACAAGAGTACGAGGTCCAATCCCTCATTGATTCACGCTGGTCTAAAAACAAGCTTCAGTTCCTCGTCCACTGGAAGGGCTATGGTCTGGAGGAGCGTTCGTTGGTACCAGCACGTCACATCCATGCCCCAAAACTACTCCAACAATTTCATCTAAAATTTCCTCAAAAACCGTGGCTGGATCGCTCGGCGATCGATCCTCAAGGGGGGATACTGTGACGGTTCAGGGGATTCCTTCCCCTTCATGTGTCCCTGATGTCACACGCTCACCTACCCTCTCTGTTCCTTCCCCTGCCAGCCTCCCTTCTTTTACCCACACCTGTCCCTCTCCGGCAGCCTCTGACGCCATTCCTATATCACGGCGCGCCCCGCAAGACTCGTGCACCCGCGCGGTTCCCGAGCCCCTGCTGCGGCATTCCCCACTCTCAGGCCCCCTCGGTATCTGCTCCCATTCCATAACGTCCGGCGGCTGTTCCCTCCGTTCCTCCATTCCCCTCTGCGGGTGTCCCCGCGGCGCGGGGTTTCGCGCGCCTCGTGACGCGGCCTCTGCGCGCGCACTCTCAGATTACAGAGGGCGCGCGCACACGCTCCTCTTCTAGGGGTTTCCAGTCTCCTGACTCCTCCTCTCATGCCCTGCAGGCAATCTCCCTTACTGGTTCCCCTGTCTCCTCCTCTTCTCCTCCTCACCTATCCCTGCTGTCTCCCACTTCACCCTCTACTCCTCCTCTCTCCTATTGGTGTTCCCTCCTTTATAACTCCTGTCTGTCCTTTCTATCATTGCTCTGCATAGTTCCTGTTATCCCTCTGTGTGCAGTCCTATGCTTTGCTCTCTCTGTGTTCCAGCTTGTTCCTGCTCCTGCTTATCTCTGGATCTCCCTGGTTTGACCTCTGCTTGTCCTGGACTACCCTGATCTATGTTGCCCTTGAACCCTGCTTACGAACTCTACCTTGCTGACCTCTGTAACCCCTGGACTTTGGCTTGCGGACTTGACGACTCTGACTTCTGGATCCCTGGACTCTGGCGCACGGACACCACTATTCTTACTCTGTACTCCCAAGGCGTTGCAAGTATCACTAACTATCTTTCAACAGGCCCGGCAACGCCATACCACACTCCGGACACGCCCTCACTGCTGTGGGTGTGTGGTAATACCCTTCCCACCTCAGTACTGGGGTCTTGCTAGGTCTGCGGGCATACAGGCGTGACAATTACACAGTGAGCCTGTTGCTACTCCCCTCACAAGATCAGTAGGGAAATTGTAGCAGAATTTATTCACTTGTGTATATTGAGCTACATAAGCAACAGTCACTTCAAACAATGAAGTGTTTGACTCTATCTAGCTAGCCCTCTTGGTGGTGGACTAATCAGGTAGCTACGATTAGAATTCATGATCAGTCCACACATATAGATCATTAGCTCTGATATTTTTTTTCTCTAACAAGGATATTACTATTACACTTATTCACATGAGCTGCAAGTTTTTTTCCTTTTTGCAGGTTTTTTTTTATAATATTGTTGTGGCGTGGTTGTTGCAATCAGCAAACAGTTTGCCCTTTATACTCAATGGGTGGATCCCCACAACATGTATTCACAGATTAACCAATTATTAAGCATTAATTATTTAACCCACTGTACAGTATATATAGTCACTCACAGTGTATTATCCTGTTAGGGAATACCTTACTAGTATTATTAGCTGGAACATTTCACTACCATCAATAGTATCTCTGATAGTGACTTCTATCAAAGGTTTATCTGTCATATTAGAGAGATAGTGGAACTATCCTCACTCTTTATAGCTTTTAAGATACAATGCGCTCGTTAAGTTTAAATTACTTATGTTTTTGAATTAAAATGATTATTATTATTATGTATTTAGTGGAGGTGAAGTGTCTAAATACGGGTACTCTATCTCTTTCCAGTGAATAACCAAGTTTACAGCTAGAGCTATATTATTTGTGTCAGGTTGAGTGCATTACTGTAACGCTTGCGCAAACCCACAAACAAGACAAGACCCCGGTACTGAGGTGGGAAGGTTTAGAGCCACACACCCACAGCAGCAGAGGCGTGCCTGGAAGGCGGATAGTCAGCGTAGCCGGGTCTGGGTTGGAGAGAGATACACTATTCCTGTATACTTGCCGCGGACTTGAAGTCAGTAAGCCAATGGTCTGGAGTGGAGAAGACAGCGTAGTTGTAGTCCGTAAGCCTGGGTCGTGGATTGGAGAAGTAAGCGTAGTCAAGGGTAAGCCGGGGTCAGAGCCAGAGAGAGTCCACAAACAAGCTGGGTCAGTACACGAAGGGTCACACTGCAAGAGAATACTGGAACAAGGCAAGACAAGGCAAAACACAACACAGGTTCCGCACAAGGCTACACTAGGTTATGCTCAGCAATGCAACTGAGCACTAGCAAGGTATTTAAACAGGAAGGAAGCCAATAGCACACGGGGCGGAGCGGGGGCTTGGCCCCAGCAGAGACCGGGATAGGTGCAGGAGACAAGGGGCTAATTAGGGCTTGACGCGCTGCTGGGGATCGTTGCGCGACGTCACTCGTGAACGCCTCTCGCGGAGGGGGCGTGGCACGTCCGAGGAGGCGGAGCCGAGCTCCGTGGCAGTGGCATATGAATAGTGGGTGCGCGCACGCTCTGTAACGGGAGCGGGGGTGCGCGCACTGGAGGAGAGGGGAGCGGAGACAGCGGCAGCTGTGGTACTTCTGGTAAGAGAGGAGGGAACATGCCGCAAGGGACGTGTTCCCCGATTCCTCACAATTACTTCAGAGATCTTTTTCTGTGTGTCCTGCCAACATACGTTATTCCTAAATGCACCTTTCTAAATATAGCATCAGGCTGAGCAGGGGTCATCCTCCCCCCTTTGTTAGTGATCCAATGATGTCAGCGTCCTGCGTCCCTCCAGAGCTCTGAGCCAAGACGACGGCAAGTGAAGCAGCAAAGAGAATGCAGGAGGCCGTAGACAGCTCCAGACAGGCCAGATCGCTTGACAAGGGAGCCTCTGTCTACACACCAGTCAGTCATAGGATCTTTGTACAGTATATGCTAAAGTCTGGTGACGTTTGTGAGTATTAATTTTTAAAACATCCTGCGCTCCCTTATATCTTAACAAATTGATCTGCACCATGGAAGTGTTTTCCAGGAGGATAGATATCTTACATATCTTGAATTATAGTATGTTTATTTTCCGGGGAGAGTCATGAAAGGAAAATGTTACTTAACCTTTGTATCTTACATAACTTGTATTTGCTAAAGGTTCGATATGGCACTAGGAACAGAAAATAAATACTTTTACGACAGAAGCTGGTCACCCCTGCCATGGCCATGCCCCCCCCGCCCCTGTCATGGCCGTACACCTCCACGCATACCATCGCTACCCCTAGACCGCAGATCGCGACTTTTACCTGTGCACACACTGCCAGGCACTCTGACGCGTGTGAAGTGGTGGCCACTGAGGACTCAGCCTAAGTTGCTTTCTCAAGGGACCATTGTCTCTGTAGGTATCTATACAAGGCACCAAAAAGCATTGAATCCAGCTGAATCACTAAAGATTGATTCCCACTCAAATTATAGCTTTCAGCCGCCCTCCAATAAACAATAAATAATTGATTTCTACAGATGATACATTCTATGTGGTGGTAATAATTAAACTGTGATAATGCCAATTGTGACACCATAGCACAAAATTTCTCATTAACTCCAGTTGGAGTTTTGGTGCAATAGTGTCCCAATCAGCACTATCACAGTTTAATTAATAATCCCTGTGAGAGATGTGTGCAGAAGAACATTTAATAGTGACCGATTAGGGTGAAATATAAATCCTGGCTTTATTGAGCCTGTTCCATTAACAAGGCAAAACTTACAAAAAGAAACAAAATAAAGGCCTACTCCACTTTGGAGAATAACTAAACATTTACTACAGCCCTTTCTAACTGGGAGGCTAGCTAAGCTGGTTACCACCCCAAACATGTATATATATATAACAGTCCAACAAGAAAGTCTCTTATCTGTTTCTGTTGCTGTAGGGGAAGGCCCCTCTCCTCTCCTGTGTCCAGGCATAGAGATCTAATCCCTTCATGTCGTGCTGTCAGCACACAGTCCTCCTGTGTGCTTCAAGACTCTCTCCTCGTGTCAGCACCCTGGTGTGCTAAGGAAAATCTCATCTCTGTTTTTCACATGAGGCTTTTTCTGAAACTTCTAATTAGCCAGCTGGAGTCTGGTTAATTGCCTGGCAAATAACCAGCTCCCTGCTGGATCTAGACGCAGTTTTTCTTAAACAGGGATAAGTCCCTGTTGCAATCCCCTATGGCTAGAACTGTAGTTAGCATACAAGAAGGCAGAAAGGTACCAGTGCAAAATAAAACCGTTGTTAAAGACTTTGCAAAATGTTGTGGCTCTGATTTACTGAACAGTGCTAACCCTTAGTGCATTTTAAGGCCAATCCAATTGAATGCTGTAAAATGAGTAGGTTTGGTGCCATTTGTAATACCAATTTGGTATTATTGCCCTTTGGGACCATCCTGCTTCTAGCAGGATTCTCATGGGATGGAGGCACTGCACCATAGAAGGAAAAGCCTGCCCTTTTGCCTCTCCCACACAACATCTGCGGAGCAACTCAGACCTCCTGTAACCAGCAGGTGAGTTACCATACCATGGAAACACCCATGTAGTGGCCAGATCTCCTGTGGGAGGAGGGACCAGGTGCTATATTTGGAGGCGCTGCTGAGACGAGCAATAGGGGCAGCTAATATGGATGGGATACATGCTGCAGGAGAAGTGAATGGGGGCCCCCACCGTATCCAGGCCAGAATATCACTAGCTGCTTGCTAGCAGTGTACCCCTGGATGGTACCAACTCATGATGCAAACCCCACCCGCTGCTGTATGAGAGGTGTCTGACCCACACTGTATCAAGGCTATCAGTTTACCTTGTCTGGCCATGTTATCCAAAATCTGAGAGGTGCTTGAACCACAACGTATCAGTGTCATGTCCCTTCCACTTCCGAAAGCAGAGAGGTGCTTGAAACACACTGTATCATGCCAGGTGCCACTGATGAGTATGCTTACCAGGGATATGACTTGCAAGACAGCACCCCACTTTGGACTATCTGTTGGGTACCTTTTATTTGTTACATGTTCCAGAGCTGAAATATGACTGACCATCAAGATATCAGCCGAGGACATGCTGCAGCACATGCCCCAGGGGGATATGACTTGAAAGACAGCACCTCCCGTGATGGGATTGCAGCGTGTGCTCAAATAATTTGTGCTAGATCCGCAAGTGGGATAGGATGCTCAACCGGGGATATGCCTTGAAAGACAGCACCCCCACATTGGGACTATACGCTTGCAGTTGGGGAGGAATATAGTGCCTGTGGAGTATGCCAGCCAGTGTGGCCGCTTTAAATAAATAGCACCGCCAAGATAGAACTCATCACTGACACTGAGGAGGAGAGTTCAGGGTTCCTGAGGAGGATCCTGGAGTCTGACCACAGTTCCCGCTGAACATCAGAGGGACCGCATGGTGAGTTGCAAAATGCAAGCTCATGATTGCAAAATATCTGGGATTGGCGCCAGTCAGTAGCCGCGCCCTTTCTATTCCAACTCGGACTCCTGATTTCACCAGAGGGAGGAGCCAAAGAGCCAACAGCTCAGTGTGGGGTGTGGCCAGATATGGAGTCCGCCAAAGCCCAGACGCACGTGTTCACTATTCAAGCATGACCGATGATGATCAGTCCCCGGCCATCTACCCTGAAATGGCTGATATCTTGGCCCAGTTGTTTGAGCTACCTGGAGGACTATTATGCATTACCTTCCAGGGCCAAGACACGTTACAGCTCCTGTGCCTGCAGTGCCATCGACCCGGAAGAGAGCTGGAAATCACATCCCGGTGTGAGCGGTGTGATGTGCCCTACCTTCGACCCATGTGGAAGGCCTGGGATCAGTCTATGGGCTCTATGCACAAAGCGCCGAAAAGTTTTTTATCGGCACAAAATGCCTTTGGTATGCAGTAAGCGCCGATATTTTGGCCAAATCTGCATTTTTTGTCCTCGATAAAAAATTATCGGCAGGCGGCTGCCGATAAGCCACTTTTCGGCACCTTTCAGCACTTTTTTAAATCGGCTGTATTCTATAAGCCCTGATCCTGTTTTCGGTGCTGATCGGAGCTGATCGGCAGTCCCAAAAAGCCATCTTTCGGCAAATCGTCCCGCCAACTCAAAGTTGCCGGGTCGGTGGGGAGAAGCATCGGCAAGGGCGACACTTAGAAAAATTCTGGCCTTTTTCCTGCCTGTGACTGATGCCAGGGGTCTCCGGAGCTGATACCAGCACCGGAGCACCCCGGCATGCATCCGAGGCAGGCAAAAATGCATGTACAGCCCACTTCATTAGGCAATGAAGGGGTTAACCCACCGTCACAGCTTTATTGTGGGTAGCGGGTGTGGGTGAAGGGGGTATTTGGCCATTGTTGTTTGTTTAGGGCCTCGGGTGATTCCCACAGGGGTCTGGGGAACTCACGAGTGCTCACTATGGGTCTGCGGTGCCCCCACGAATGTGGGACCACCGCTTCATCCCTGCAGACTATGGGTCCGCGGTGCCCCCACAGATGTGAGGCCACCGCTTCATCCCCGCAGGTGTCACCCGTGGAACCACACAACCTGATACCCGTGCGATACCCGAGGAGACCGCAGGTGGTCTCTAGATGTCTCACGCAGAACCAAGAAACCAACCCTGAATGTAAAAAAAATAAACCTGGCCTATACATTCAATACATACATCCCCCCCCCTCCAACACCTACAGTACAATAATGTGCAAAATAACTATTATCCAGATAGGGATAATAGATTATTTGCCCATTATTAATCACATTAACTAGCATATTAAAATAAATAAAGTACTACTGACCTCATCAATAAGAAGCCCCCATCGCCAGCAATATCCTTGTCTTTCGTTGTCCACAAAATAAATAGCCAATACATTGCAATTACATTCAGATATCAATTAACCCCTTAAACACCTTATCGGATAATAACCGCAGAGGTAATTAAGGGGTTAAGCCACACTGGCCCGATACCCACCCTTCACCCATTCGTTTGTACAGTGGTTTCATCATGCAACTATATATATATATATATATATGTATATATATATATATATATATATATATATATATATATATATATATATATATTGTGGTGCCATCGCTGTCCTCTAGAGGCTGAATGGGGAAGCTATTGGACTTTTTCACCACAAAGAGTTAATTTAATCCTCCTTGGAAAGGCTATTCAGGTGATAACTAATGAAGCTAATCAACCTGTTCTGAATAGTCAGGAAGTGCTTTAAATGGCTGGAAGCTGCAAGGCACAGAGAGACAGTTTATCCCAGAGAAGGGATGAGACAGAGGAGCTCCCCAGCTAATGGAGGCTGGTAAAAGAAGTCTGAGAGACACTGCTGATAGAGCTGTGCTGAAGCAGTGATGTCTGGTTGCAGAGGACCTTAAAGGACTAAAGATAAGGCAAGCGCTTTGTTATTATCTGCAGAGACTTTGTATGCAATGTACATGTTTTGGGGCTGACAACTGGCTTAGCTGGCTGCCGGGTTAGTAAGTGTTGCTGCTGAAATGTGTAGTTAGCTTTCCTAAAGGAAATAGGATTTGATTTTATTATTTGGTTTTTCTCAAAGGGACGGGGGGCCTATTCATATTATTTATCCCTGTAAATAAACCCCAAGTATAGAGAAATACAGTGTTTCCTGCCTCATTTGAGACAAAAGAGACTGCAATGTGGTGTCGGCATCACAATATATATATATATATATTATAATATTATATATATATATTGTGACAAACGCCCCTCTTTTGTAGCGCTGACGTCTGTCTGGGTTCTTCCCGACACAGTCTTCTAGGGTTATTTATACAAAAAACAGGATCATGCAAAGTATTATGCTGCTTAACTCAGGCTTGTGCCTGCTTTAT